>NW_015505560.1:222281-233956 GCF_001515645.1 Sinocyclocheilus grahami | reverse complement strand
CTCTCTCTCTCTCTCTCTCTCTCTCTCTCTCTCACACACACTCTTTCTCTCTCTGTCTCTCTCTCTCTCCCTCTCTCTGATCATTACATCTGCTGTCTCTCGTTGTGTGCTGGATAACCTGGATAGGTTTCTCTCTTGTGGGTCATGGCTGGTTCATTTATCATGTTGTTCCTGTTTCCGTTTACAGTGATTTATGTCTTTTAAACACACTTCACCCTGTTCACACACACACACAGGTTCTAGTTTAGATCGAGATTTATGTGTTTGTGGCTGAATTCTACATTAAGCATCTCCATCAGACGCGTGTGCTGATGAAAACACACGCATGAACCAGGAATGACACGTGTGTTTCTCCAGTGCTTGTGTTAGAAAGATCAACCAGCAACACGTCTGCACACTGTAAAGCTCAAAGAAGGGAAAACGTGAGATAAAACCACAGATTTACTAAAACGTTTCTTTTATTTTTGTTGCCATTTTTGGTTTTATTTGGCATTTGGAAATAAAATAAAATGTCCCCCCCTCACCTTGACGCCTATAATGTGCTGGCTTTTTTCTTTTCCAATAAAAAAAACTAATAAAACAATTGTTAACTAAAGTAAATAATTTAAATAAGATGAACTTCTTGCCTTCAAAACTAACTGAAATAGAAATAAAAACACACATGAACTAAATTTAGTTTTCATATTTTGTTCTGAAGCATATTTGTGTTTGCACTTATAGAGCATTAAAGCATTACATTTGTTTGCTTTAAATTTTTTATAAATACATTTATCTCAATTATATAAGCATGTTACATTACTTATGCAAATAATGTCAGGCACACAGTTTATTTTTAATAAGTCCAGCAACAAAAAACCTGACAGGGAGCCGACAATGGCACGACTTATCAGGACTAGACAGGACCAGACGGGGTGGCTGAGTGTTGGCAAACTGGCGGACAACGATCTGGCACCAGATGACACACAAGAGGGAATAAATAGAGCGAGAGATGAACAAAACATTGAATTCAGGTGAGCGAAATCAACCAATTATGAGCAGTAAGGGTGGTAACGAGAGGGAGGGAGGAACGCCACAGAGGAGTACACGGCGAACGATCAAAACAAAACACCATGTGCTCACAGCATGCATGCAGACAGATACAAAACACAACAACCGAAGGACAGGGTGATCAAACCGAGGACATGACAGTACCCCCACTCCGATGGACGCCACCAGGCGCCACAGGAAGGGGCTCACCTCGTCGCCGACAGAAGTCCTCGACCAGCATCCGATCCAAAATGTCCCGGGCCGGAATCCAGCTCCTCTCCTCCGGACCATAGCCCTCCCAGTCGACAAGATATTGAAAGCCCCGACCCCTACGTCTGACATCTAGCAACTTCCGCATGGTATAGACTGGGGAGCCATCCACTAGACAGGGGGGGCTGGGGCAGAGGGAATAAGAGGGGAATACAACACAGGTTTAACTCTCGAGACATGAAAAACAGGGTGCACCCGACCAAGCGTGGTAGGAAGCTTGAGCCGCACCACTGCCGGACTCAGGACCTTGGTGATCCAGTATGGGCCAATGACCCTGGGTGCCAGCTTGCGTGAGGCTACCCTGAGAGGCAAGTCCTTGGTGGAGAGCCATACCCTTTGACCACACACATAACAGGGAGCAGGAGTCCGATGACGATCGGCCACTGCTTTGGTCCACCTATTAGCCCGGCCCAAGGCCACCTTTGCTCTCTTCCAGGTGCGTCGACACCGTTGGACGAAAGCCAAGGCAGACGGGACTGCAGCTTCGGGTTCCTGTGTGGGAAACAAGGGGGGTTGATAACCTACAGAACACTGGAATGGGGACATACCTGTGGCAGAGGCCGGAAGGGAGTTGTGGGCATACTTTACCCAGGACAGCTGTTGGCACCAGGAGCTCGGATTGTGGGATGCCAGGCAGCGGAGAGTACATTCCAAATTCTGGTTTGCCCGCTCGGACTACCTGTTGGTCTGGGGATGGAATCCTGATGACAGACTCATAGAGGCCCCGATCTGCCGACAGAACTCCCTCCAAAACCGGGAGACAAACTGGGGACCCCTATCAGAGACCACGTCGACCGGAAGACCATGAATCCGGAACACGTGATCAACCATCACCTGTGCAGTCTCCTTGGCTGAGGGGAGCTGGGGAAGGGGAATGAAATGGGCCTCCTTGGAGAAACGGTCCACCACTGTGAGAATGATGGTGTTGCCCCTTGATTCAGGGAGGCCAGTGACAAAATCAAGGGCCAAGTGTGACCAGGGGCGAGAAGGGATGGGCAAAGGGTGGAGCAGACCAACGGGAGGCGCATTGGAAGTCTTGTTCTGAGTGCACACCGAGCAGGCAGTCATGAACTGCCTGACATCCATGGCCATGGGCGGCCACCAGAATCGCTGATGGATGGCAGCCAGCGACCTCCGGACTCCTGGGTGACAGACCAGCCTGGATGAGTGACCCCACTGGATTACTTCAGAGCGTAGTTTGGTTGGAACAAACAGACTGCCCGCCGGCACTGGACTTTTAAGTAAAGCCTCCTCTACTTGTCTTTCGATGCCCCAGGAGAGGGATGCCACCACCACCTCTTTGGGAAAAATGGTGTCAACTGATTCTTCCTCTGAAGAGGCCTCAAACAGACGAGAAAGTGCCTCCTGGCTGAATGGATATATTCAAGGTTTTTATGATCCGTCCAGGAAGGGCTGAGCTGCACCCTCCAACCAGTGACGCCACTCCCCCAAAGCCAGCCTGACCGCCAACAACTCCCGATTAGCTATATCGTAATTCCATTCTGGGGGACTCAGGCGGTGGGAGAAGAAGGCACAGGGATGCACCTTCCCATCCTGGTGCGAGCACTGTGATAGGACCGCGCCCAGGGTGTGAACTACGGGGGAGCTAGGGGGAGCTCGGATCCCCTTAATAAGACATGGGCTCCCCTGAAAATGTGATTTGTGAAATATTGGGGGTCTCAAAAAATATTGACAATGTTTTATTTTGACGTGCAATTTCAGTTTTGTGTAATGTGATCATCGTGGATTATTATGTGTAAAATTGCAAAAATATTCATTCATTCATGCATTACGGCGATTTAAACCTAATTCACTTCAATAAAGATAACTATACGTGCTATTCTTGTCATGAGCATCAAGGTGTGGGGGCGCTGCGGTACAAATTCCACTCATGTTTAGTACATGTTAACTCAAAGATTCGTAGAAAACATATAAACGCTGGACTCTGTGGTTGATTCTGGGTTAAGGTAAGGTATGTTATTCGCAATTATGTGTTGTGGCTGGGTTGTTATAGGCCTGCGTGACTCTCGATGTCGTAGGCCTAACTGAACGGAGGAATTATGGTATTCTTCTGTAGCCTGACGACGAGTAACTTTAACCGTTGTTCATGTGAACTCAAAGACAGCCGGATGCTTTGTTTATAGACTATTTGTGGGTGGCTGTTTGTTGTTTCACCTATCAATTCATGTCGATAAAGTATCATTTAAATTCTGTATAGTGATTTATCTTATATAGTGCTTGCATAAAGCAAGTAGTGCATACACTTGTAGCTGTTATGCATCTTTGTAAGTCATTGTAAGCCCCCTTTTGAGGCACGAATCCCCCCTCCCACACCCGTTATAAAAAAAAACTAACGAGTGGGCTCCCCCAAATTCCACGGTATAGTTTGAACACTGACCGCGCCTACTCCGACATCAGAGGCATCCACCTCAACAATGAATTGACGTTCAGGGTCTGGAATAGACAAGACAGGAGCAGAGCTAAACCGGAACTTTAATTTATCAAAAGCCTCCTGTGCACCAAATTACTGTTGCTTCTCTGCTTGCGATCAGATCATTTTAAGCCGCTAAACTCCGGGAAAGTTTTCAGTCCATTGATCCAGGAAGTGAATGCGTTCAAACAATCCGTCCAAAACAGCGCTAATATAAAGGAAACTAGGCTGATTACATCAGAGATTCCAGAGAGCGTTTTCAGTGAATTATTCATTCCAGTGTTTGGCTTTTAAACACAAGCTCTGTCATATTCTGTGATTGTCTCTGAAGGGCAGCTGTTATGCATCTTTGTAAGTCATTGTAAGCCCCCTTTTGAGGCACGAATCCCCCCTCCCACACCCGTTATAAAAAAAAACTAACGAGTGGGCTCCCCCAAATTCCACGGTATAGTTTGAACACTGACCGCGCCTACTCCGACATCAGAGGCATCCACCTCAACAATGAATTGACGTTCAGGGTCTGGAATAGACAAGACAGGAGCAGAGCTAAACCGGAACTTTAATTTATCAAAAGCCTCCTGTGCACCAAATTACTGTTGCTTCTCTGCTTGCGATCAGATCATTTTAAGCCGCTAAACTCCGGGAAAGTTTTCAGTCCATTGATCCAGGAAGTGAATGCGTTCAAACAATCCGTCCAAAACAGCGCTAATATAAAGGAAACTAGGCTGATTACATCAGAGATTCCAGAGAGCGTTTTCAGTGAATTATTCATTCCAGTGTTTGGCTTTTAAACACAAGCTCTGTCATATTCTGTGATTGTCTCTGAAGGGCGCGAGCTCTCACACGTCATGTGCGCTGTGTGAAGTACAGACTGAATGGATTGCCAACACATCCCACCGCTGTATGGCCAGATGAGACACAAACTACGGTTTCTCGACTGGATAACCAGTCTCGCTAGTAAAGTTTTGATGGATGAAGACTGCAATCAAGTTAAAGACGAGACGATTGCGGTGGCGTACAGGACTCGTACAGTAAGCATGCGTGAGTCCGTGTATGAGTGCTCTTGACGCACTGATCGCACATTGTATTTATGCGCAGGCACAGACATTTCCATACATTCACGTTGTTTGCACACACACTCGCGATAATGTTTTGATTTGTCATGTTTATGTTGCTTGCTGTGTTTAGTCATTCTGAATGGATCCGTGTACTGTAGTAGATATATGCAGTCAGCAGGCGGTTGGTTTAGGGTTTTTTGGCATCACCATGTGGTCCTGTTCGGTATCGCAACTCATGACTGAAAGTACAGTTAAGCATATTTTCCATCATAATCTCATTGGCGAGACTGTACAAAGAGGCATCTAACTTTATACAGTACGACAGACTAAAACAAAGATTACTGGAGTACTTTTTACTTAAAAAAAAAAGTATTTTTCAGTCTTTCTACTTCAAAAATTTCTTTGTGAAATTTATTACCAATTTCTGAGTTAAAATTGTTTCAAAGCAAATCCTGCTCAGTATGAAGCATCTGTTTTCTGAAAAAGGTTTCAAAATCATGTGAGTTTATTCTTAAAGCAAGAAAGTAAACAATTGCCAATAAACCTGAATTCTGAGGGAAAACAAGATTATTTTTATTATTTTTGCTTGTTTTAATTTGCTTAATTTTAAAAAAAATTTCAGAAAACAAGGCTTAATGTATTATGTTACTTTATTTCTCAAGTAAATATATCTTGATTTGAGAATGTTTAAATATTTTTACTGGAAAACAAGACAAAAATACTGAGTAAAACGGTTTTTTTTTTTGCAACGAAGTATTGTGTTGACATTAAAAACTAATATGATTGCAAATGATGTTGCATTTTTGCCATGCAAACGTCAAATGAAATAATAATAATAATAATAATAACAAGACACATTAATAGGGTTTTGCAAGTTAATATTTGAATCTAAAACTTAAACTTTATATCTTATATGTTGAGTTATTCTAAAATGAATCCTTTTCTACAGGTTTGCCAATTATCTCACGTCAAATGAGTTACTGATGGATGAGAAAAACATCTAAATAAAAAATGAATTATATAATGAAAGTAAACTGAACTTTACCACTAACATACTTCCACTGCAAAGACAAATCACTAATTAAATCTTAATATTTTTATTATTTCCTCTAGACAGAAATTGTGAAATGAAAATGTTTCTAACCCTGACCTTTTTTTTGTGAAGATGACTGATCGTAAACACTTTCAAGCTTTTGCATACAAATATTTAATAATTTGAAGCAATTTTTGAACAAATTGATGTTTTAATGACACTTCACTTCACTTCACATTAGGACTTGCGTTTACTGACCTAATAAACTCTTTTGGAGTAAAGCAAAATGTCACCGGGCCCACTCATCGTTTTAATCATACGCTAGATTTAATTATATCGCATGGAATTGATCTTACTGATATAGATATCGTACCTCAAAGCGATGATGTTACTGACCATTTCCTTGTATCGTGCATGCTGCGTATTACTAATATTAACTATATGGCTCCGCGTTATCGTCCGGGCAGAACTATTGTTCCAGCCACCAAAGACAGATTCACAAATAACCTGCCTGATTTATCTCAACTGCTCTGTGTACCAATAAGTACACATGAACTAGACGAAATAACTAGCAACATGGGCACTATCTTCTCTAATACATTAGAAGCTGTTGCCCCCATCAAATTGAAAAAGGTTAGAGAAAAACGTACTGCGCCATGGTACAACAGTAATACCCATTCTCTCAAAAAAAAAACTCGTAGTCTTGAGCGCAAATGGAGAAAAACTAACTTGGAAGTTTTTAGAATCGCGTGGAAAAACAGTATGTCCAGCTATAGACAGGCTCTAAAAGCTGCCAGGGCCGAGCATATCCACAAACTCATAGAAAATAACCAAAACAATCCTAGGTTTTTATTTAGCACAGTGGCTAGATTAACAAATAACCAGACGCCACCCGATCTAAATATTCCCGCACAGTTTAATAGTAATGACTTTATGAATTTCTTCACTGATAAAATAGATAACATCAGAAATACAATAACAAATGTAGATTCTACAGCGTATAATACTTCAGCTTCATTCATCGCACCAAAAGATAAACTGCAGTGCTTTACAACTATAGGACAGGAAGAGCTAAATAAACTTATAACTGCATCTAAACCAACAACATGCCTGTTAGATCCTGTACCCACTAAATTACTGAAAGAGTTGTTACCTGTAGCAGAAGAACCACTTATCAATATTATTAACTCGTCGTTGTCTTTAGGTCACGTCCCAAAAACATTCAAACTGGCGGTCATTAAGCCTCTTATTAAGAAACCACAACTAGATCCTAGTGAACTGGCTAATTACAGACCCATCTCAAATCTTCCTTTTATGTCTAAAATTTTAGAAAAAGTTGTGTCTGCTCAATTGTGCTCCTTCCTGCAAAAAAAAATTATCTCTATGAAGAATTTCAGTCAGGTTTCAGGCCCCACCATAGCACAGAAACTGCACTTGTTAAAATTACAAATGACATACTTCTTGCGTCAGACCAAGGCTGTGTCTCATTGCTAGTTTTACTTGACCTTAGTGCTGCATTCGATACTATAGATCATGACATACTCATAGATCGATTACAAAACTATACAGGTATCCAAGGGCAGGCTTTAAGATGGTTTAGATCCTACCTGTCCGACCGCTACCACATTGTTCATTTAAATGGGGAGTCATCTCAAATATCACCAGTAAAATATGGAGTGCCACTAGGATCTGTCCTAGGTCCTCTGCTATTTTCGATATACATGTTGCCACTTGGTAATATTATTAGGAAATACGGGATTAGTTTTTGCCACGGGATGTAACTAGGATTTACACAAGCTTCAGTCTGGATCCAGAACACCTGAGAAGAGATGATGCCAACCCCTCAGAGGATCTCAGATGATGCCAACCCTGAAACAACATCCAGAACTACCACATTTTGCTATAAGTTTGATTGCATCATATAATAATTGCTGTTAATATTGTTCATCGTCTGTTTTATTACGTCTTATATTGATTTTTCCGTTCTGCTGGTTCGTCTGGTCAGAGGAGAACTGGCCCCCCGACTGAGCCTGGTTTCTCCCAAGGTTTTTTCTCCATTCTGTCACTGATGGAGTTTTGGTTCCTTGCCGCTGTCGCCTCTGGCTTGCTTAGTTGGGGACACTTCATTTCCAGCGTTATCGTTGACATAATTGCAAAGATATTATTTAAACTGAACTGAGCTGGATGTTGACATCACTGAATTCAATGATGAACTGTCTTTAACTGAAAAATGAGTGTTTACTATTGTCATTTTGCATTATTGACACTATTTTCCTAATTAATGCTGTTCAGTTGCTTTGTCACAATCTGTATTGTTAAAAGCGCTATATAAATAAAGGTGACTTGACTTGACTTGACTTCACTTAATTAAATAACTCTTAATTTCTTTACTCTCTCAGTCCCATCTCATGCAAAGTTGTGATAAAATGTAAGCTGATTACATAAACTGACCGAGCTAAATGTTGACAATCTATTTTATATTTCTAAGAGGGGAAATCTGAGACACCGTTGCTATTTTAATGAGATATTACTGGGAAACGTGTTTCTGGAGCTATGAGAGAGCAACCTGAGCAATAAAATGTTCTTCTGGGGATTTATAAGATCTTCACATTTACTGCCGTGAAACGAAACCATAAAAAGACAATCGTGAGTTACAGCCTTGGTTTTTATTGTGACTTTATTATGCGCTCTTGATTCGGGCAGGTTATGATAAGGTCTCAATCAGCTTTGAACGCATGATAAAAACAGAAGATCAGCTGCAGCAGCTCAAGTTATTTCTGTCGTCTTTAAGCTGCTGTGTGAAGGACTGACCTCGTCTGTCACAAACACGTTATGAAGCAAGCCACTGAACACACAAACACAAAATCATAAAGATATCAGGCGCTCCAGGCACTGAACTACAGGATTTCTGCATGAGAAACAGATGCTCTTCCTCTGTTGTCCAGTACAAATATCTACATATTATTAAATCAAGATTTAAACATTTACTTGAGATTCACAATGATTTGAGGTATTTCTGAAAAATGTGTTCAAATCAAGTGAATTTATGCTTAAAACAGGAAAAATATCCGTCAGTGCAGTTAGAAAAAATTAACTTATTTTTCTTCACAGATATGTTTTCTAACTTCCGCCAGCATAACCAACGTGGCCACCTGCTTGCACAGGGAGCGTGCTGGGGACTATTTTCAGGCGCTGCGTAATATCATTGCGCCTGCTGCACTCATGGTACGGCAGCAAAGTTCCTTGATGATTACGCCGGAATGAGAGTATAGTTCCTAGCCATATCGACCTAGAAAATCACAACTTTTCATTTTCCGTCGGTCTTAGTACACGATGTAACTACAGAAGAGTCAAGCTTTAAATAGGAAAAATATAGAAACTCTTTGGTCATTTTTGAGCGAGATGCTAACGGTCTAATCCGATTCAATGATCTATGCTAAGCTAAGCTAAAAGTGCTACCGCCAGACCCGGAGATCGGCTGAATGGATTCGAAAACGGTAAAACTCAACTGTTTAACTCTAGGGGATAAAATTAAAAGAAATAAATAAATAAATGCATTACTGCATTTATTATAATGCTGCATTTAAAAGCATTACTGTTCTCTTTTTTTATATTGGCATTTTAACAACAATTAAAAATAAAATATAAAATAATATATTAAAATTAAAAAATATGTGCAATGTTAATTATAGCACTATGAAGGAAAATTAAAAATGCCCGAAAGTCATTGCATTACTGTTTTCTTTCTTTTTTTCCCCTCTGTATTTTAACAGCAATTAACTTTACAGCAATTAAGAACAACAGCGGTATTGCATAAAAACCATAAAAAAATTAAAATAAAAAAGACAATAAATAAATAAATAAATAAATAATAGCAATATGGAGGAAAATGATAAATGTCTGAATATATTTTATTGGTTTTGGTCTACAGTAAGAACTAATTATTAGGAACAATAGTGGTATTGTATACAATTATATAATGATGTTCTTTGAAATAAACGAAACTTGCTTTGTTTATTTGTTGTTTAATCCAAAAATATAGTGTGACTTGCAAGTGCAAATAATTTTTTCTGGCACCATTTCATATTCATGCACTGGGAAATAAATTATTATTTTGTATTATTTAAGTAATTTCACCTTGCCAATAAAATTGATCAGAAATCTAATTCTGAATGTTTGTGTTTGAGGAACAGTAGCTCCCTCTACCGGTGCAACCTCAAAAATACATCAAACAAGCCTGCTTTCAGTTCACGTGAGTTTCTTCAGTTTCTTCAGGTCTCGCGCGGGGCGTTCTGTCCTTTAGCGCGAGCCTCACCTTGCGCTGTCCGCCCGTTTAGCTAATATTGCACTCAAGGTCTCCGTCACAGCCAAGGTCAGGCTGGCATATTTAATCAGAGATAACACAAAATATTAATCAGCTAATCAAGCAATGATGCTGAGACCTCTGAGGAGGGTCAGTGGAGGAAGCTAATTAGCAGGACACATCTGAAGCATTCAATCAAGTTAATGCATGGTGCGTACACAGATGTGCATGCACTTTTAATGCATCTTTAAGGAAATTGCTCCATGGCCTGTCTGCTGCATGCTAAATAAACGTTCTGGTGTCTCTGGAACAGCAGTTATATGTCAGTGACGGATGCATGACATTTTGTGTTTGTCCGCAGGACTCCGCGGGAGGCCTTATGACGCCTCGTCAAGCGCGCGGGAAAGCTGCCAATCACTTGTGCTTTCTGCCAGTTTTGTAAATAGTTTCCCCTTTCTTTGTTGTTTTGCTGAACGCTGATGCAACATAATAAGTGTGCTAAACGGCTTGTTTGTGAGCTTGACATGAAAGTGCTCCGCGCGCGCTGATCCTTTCACGGTAACTCGGGAGTATTATCTTAATAACGTCTCAGGATTATTGTAGCTTAATCTCATAAAAGAAAATGCCATTACGCTCGCTGCTGGATCCGAAAGAAGATTGCATTTTTATTTCCTATATCAGTCATAGCATATCTGAGGCTACTCTCAGTTGAACGGGTTTATGATTGCACATTAGTTTGCTGTTTTTGACTGTTTTGTGTTGCTCGTTTTTATTGGCTTGTTTTATGGCAGTTAAATCCCATCATTTTTTTTATCCCTATTGTTTCTTAAAGTATGATTGACTTATAGAGCGCCATTGTTTGTGTATGATTTCAGTCCAGCACTGAGTTTGTCTCCTGCCACCCCTCAAACTGTCTGGGAACACGAGTCTTTAACACGAGCGGACTCATTACTGGAGAGGTGTGCTCTGGAGCTCCGCATGAACGCATGTACACTGCACGCGCACGCTCTTAAGGTTCAGGCTAATGATGAGGAGTTATACGACTCGTGCTAATCTTAGAAACGTGCACCCACACCATACTCAGCCAGAGAAGAGTATAACTGACTAGTGCTCAAGAGACGCACTAGCCGGTGGTCTTTAGCCTCTTGTTAGTGCGCCTGCCTCCCATGTCGGCGACCCGGGTTCGAGTCCTGCTCGGAGAGATGTGCGAGTATAGGACCTGGTGGGGTTACAGATGGTCTATAGATAGATATTTATACAGAGCGATATACATACAGGATAGATAGATAGAGAGACGGATGGATAGATAGATAGATAAAGAGACGGATAGATAGATAAAGAGACGGATAGATTAGATAGATATAGATAGACGGATAGATAGATAGATATAGAGAGACGGATAGATAAAGAGACAGATAGATAGATAGATAGAGATAGATAGATAAAGAGATGGATAGATTAGATAGATAGATATAGAGAGATGGATGGATATATAGATAAAGAGACAGATAGATAAAGAGACGGATAGATTAGATAGAGAGACAGATAGATAGA
>NW_015505560.1:200694-220717 GCF_001515645.1 Sinocyclocheilus grahami | reverse complement strand
GAGATGCTAACGGTCTAATCCGATTCAATGATCTATGCTAAGCTAAGCTAAAAGTGCTACCGCCAGACCCGGAGATCGGCTGAATGGATTCGAAAACGGTAAAACTCAACTGTTTAACTCTAGGGGATAAAATTAAAAGAAATAAATAAATAAATGCATTACTGCATTTATTATAATGCTGCATTTAAAAGCATTACTGTTCTCTTTTTTTATATTGGCATTTTAACAACAATTAAAAATAAAATATAAAATAATATATTAAAATTAAAAAATATGTGCAATGTTAATTATAGCACTATGAAGGAAAATTAAAAATGCCCGAAAGTCATTGCATTACTGTTTTCTTTCTTTTTTTCCCCTCTGTATTTTAACAGCAATTAACTTTACAGCAATTAAGAACAACAGCGGTATTGCATAAAAACCATAAAAAAATTAAAATAAAAAAGACAATAAATAAATAAATAAATAAATAATAGCAATATGGAGGAAAATGATAAATGTCTGAATATATTTTATTGGTTTTGGTCTACAGTAAGAACTAATTATTAGGAACAATAGTGGTATTGTATACAATTATATAATGATGTTCTTTGAAATAAACGAAACTTGCTTTGTTTATTTGTTGTTTAATCCAAAAATATAGTGTGACTTGCAAGTGCAAATAATTTTTTCTGGCACCATTTCATATTCATGCACTGGGAAATAAATTATTATTTTGTATTATTTAAGTAATTTCACCTTGCCAATAAAATTGATCAGAAATCTAATTCTGAATGTTTGTGTTTGAGGAACAGTAGCTCCCTCTACCGGTGCAACCTCAAAAATACATCAAACAAGCCTGCTTTCAGTTCACGTGAGTTTCTTCAGTTTCTTCAGGTCTCGCGCGGGGCGTTCTGTCCTTTAGCGCGAGCCTCACCTTGCGCTGTCCGCCCGTTTAGCTAATATTGCACTCAAGGTCTCCGTCACAGCCAAGGTCAGGCTGGCATATTTAATCAGAGATAACACAAAATATGAATCAGCTAATCAAGCAATGATGCTGAGACCTCTGAGGAGGGTCAGTGGAGGAAGCTAATTAGCAGGACACATCTGAAGCATTCAATCAAGTTAATGCATGGTGCGTACACAGATGTGCATGCACTTTTAATGCATCTTTAAGGAAATTGCTCCATGGCCTGTCTGCTGCATGCTAAATAAACGTTCTGGTGTCTCTGGAACAGCAGTTATATGTCAGTGACGGATGCATGACATTTTGTGTTTGTCCGCAGGACTCCGCGGGAGGCCTTATGACGCCTCGTCAAGCGCGCGGGAAAGCTGCCAATCACTTGTGCTTTCTGCCAGTTTTGTAAATAGTTTCCCCTTTCTTTGTTGTTTTGCTGAACGCTGATGCAACATAATAAGTGTGCTAAACGGCTTGTTTGTGAGCTTGACATGAAAGTGCTCCGCGCGCGCTGATCCTTTCACGGTAACTCGGGAGTATTATCTTAATAACGTCTCAGGATTATTGTAGCTTAATCTCATAAAAGAAAATGCCATTACGCTCGCTGCTGGATCCGAAAGAAGATTGCATTTTTATTTCCTATATCAGTCATAGCATATCTGAGGCTACTCTCAGTTGAACGGGTTTATGATTGCACATTAGTTTGCTGTTTTTGACTGTTTTGTGTTGCTCGTTTTTATTGGCTTGTTTTATGGCAGTTAAATCCCATCATTTTTTTTATCCCTATTGTTTCTTAAAGTATGATTGACTTATAGAGCGCCATTGTTTGTGTATGATTTCAGTCCAGCACTGAGTTTGTCTCCTGCCACCCCTCAAACTGTCTGGGAACACGAGTCTTTAACACGAGCGGACTCATTACTGGAGAGGTGTGCTCTGGAGCTCCGCATGAACGCATGTACACTGCACGCGCACGCTCTTAAGGTTCAGGCTAATGATGAGGAGTTATACGACTCGTGCTAATCTTAGAAACGTGCACCCACACCATACTCAGCCAGAGAAGAGTATAACTGACTAGTGCTCAAGAGACGCACTAGCCGGTGGTCTTTAGCCTCTTGTTAGTGCGCCTGCCTCCCATGTCGGCGACCCGGGTTCGAGTCCTGCTCGGAGAGATGTGCGAGTATAGGACCTGGTGGGGTTACAGATGGTCTATAGATAGATATTTATACAGAGCGATATACATACAGGATAGATAGATAGAGAGACGGATGGATAGGATAGATAGATAAAGAGACGGATAGATAGATAAAGAGACGGATAGATTAGATAGATATAGATAGACGGATAGATAGATAGATAGATATAGAGAGACGGATAGATTAGATAGAGAGATGGACGGATAGATAGATATAGAGAGACGGATAGATAAAGAGACAGATAGATAGATAGAGATAGATAGATAAAGAGATGGATAGATTAGATAGATAGATAGATATAGAGAGACGGATAGATTAGATAGATATAGAGATGGATAGATTAGATAGATAGATATAGAGAGATGGATGGATATATAGATAAAGAGACAGATAGATAAAGAGACGGATAGATTAGATAGAGAGACAGATAGATAGATAGATATAAAGAGATGGACAGATAGATAGATAAAGAGACATGGATATATAGATTGAGGGATAGATAGACAGACGGATAGATTAGATAGAGAGACGGATAGATAGATAGATATAGAGAGATGGACAGATAGATAGATAAAGAGACATGGATATATAGATAGACGGATAGATAGACTGCGCTCTTGATTCGATAGATATAGAGAGACGGACAGATAGATAAAGAGACATGGATATATAGATTGAGGGATAGATAGACAGACGGATAGATTAGATAGAGAGACGGATAGATAGATAGATATAGAGAGACGGACAGATAGATAGAGAGACGGATAGATAGACAGATAGATAGATAGACGGATAGATAGATAGATATAGAGAGATGGATAGATAGATAAAGAGACATGGATAGATAGACAGACGGATAGATTAGATAGATATAGAGAGACGGACAGATAGATTGAGAGACGGATAGATAGACAGATAGATAGATAGACGGATAGATAGATAGATAAAGAGACATGGATAGATAGATAAAGAGACATGGATAGATAGACAGACGGATAGATTAGATAGATATAGAGAGACGGACAGATAGATAGAGAGACAGATAGATAGATAGATAAAGAGACATGGATAGATAGACGGATATATAGACAGACGGATAGATTAGATAGATATAGATAGAGAGACGGATAGATAGATAGAGAGACGGATAGATAGATAGCTGCTTTGAAACAGCAGATGAACTGAAGCTGGATGTCAGATGGATGGTGTGTAAGGTTTTCTAGATAGAGAGACAGATAGATAGATAGATAGATATAGAGAGATGGATAGATAGATAAAGAGACATGGATAGATAGACGGATATATAGACAGACGGATAGATTAGATAGATATAGATGGAGAGACGGATAGATAGATAGCTGCTTTGAAACAGCAGATGAACTGAAGCTGGATGTCAGATGGATGGTGTGTAAGGTTTTCAGTCTCGCAGTGAATGAACGCGGATCGAGAGTCCAGCTGTGTGTCGCTCTCAGTGGGAGGAGAAGCAGCACGACACCAGAGCAGCAGTCAGAGCTCCCGCACACCCTCTACCGGAGAACACATCCTCCCGCCCGCCCGCCCGCCCGGTAATCAGAGACATGGATAGATAGACGGATATATAGACAGACGGATAGATTAGATAGATATAGATGGAGAGACGGATAGATAGATAGCTGCTTTGAAACAGCAGATGAACTGAAGCTGGATGTCAGATGGATGGTGTGTAAGGTTTTCAGTCTCGCAGTGAATGAACGCGGATCGAGAGTCCAGCTGTGTGTCGCTCTCAGTGGGAGGAGAAGCAGCACGACACCAGAGCAGCAGTCAGAGCTCCCGCACACCCTCTACCGGAGAACACATCCTCCCGCCCGCCCGCCCGGTAATCTACACCTCACACTCACTCGCTCCGGGAGAGCCGGAGAAACACTTCCACGAGAGCCCGAAACCGACCGACAGCCTCCTCCCGAAAAAGACGCACCTGCTCAGAGTTCGGCCCGCGGCCAGTCCGGGCTTCACGGAACCGACTCCGCCAGAATGGACAAACTTTTCGCGTGCCTCTTCACCGCGATCGGCGTCCTGGTGTCCGCGCGAGCGCAGGTGTTCAAAGGTAAGAGCTCGCGCTGGTTTCCCTCGGATTCGCCTCTGGCAGGAGTTGGGCTTCGGGCATCGCGAGGTCTCCCTTAAACTTGGCGTTGCCGACTTTACGCGTCTCGGTCCGGCACGCCGCGCGAGCGTCGAGTGATTCCGCGCTTGTTTCGGAGTCTCGCGTAAAGTTTGATGGGCATCGGAGGACCGCTGATGACAGGCCGGTAATGACGGGTTCTGATTGAGAAACATCACCGCAGGTGTTTGGATCTTATCAACGGACTTCAGTGAAAAGCACCTGTTTGTGTCCAGCTCTCTCTGCCTGCGCTCTTCAGATGATTTCTCGTAGTTCTTTAGAAACCCAAACGCAGAAACTTTAATATTCTAGAGAAATATGTTTTGGCGAAGCATTTAAGAGTGTGTGTGTGTGTGTGTGTGGGAATGTGAGCTCAGATGCGTTACTCTTTATGGATCTCTGTCTAATGAAACGCATTAGTTCGTTGGATTGATTTATTAATGGCTGTAAGGTGGCTCTCTCGGACAAACCTCAGACATCGCGCTGCTTCACTGAAGTTTTCACAAGCTTCGGAACATTTGTGCATTGTGTGGATTTCTCTGTCAATCACACCTCATAATGCTGATATGCACGTGCATAAGTAATACATCGCACGCGTGTGCATTGCATTCGCTTCTAGTGCATTGAAATGTCGTGCATTCTCGTGCTGTTCAGGAGCGGAGTCCTTAAATAAGCTCTAATTGTGTTTGCTTGTTATGGTGGCAAATAGTCTGTTTAAAGATTCAGAGCCCGTTGGACATATTTTGGATGCAACACAAGCACGTCAGTTCCAATGTAACTCCGATTTGGTTCTCTTGTAGCCCGAAGGGACGTAAAACGGAGCTTAAAAGGGGTCGTTTTAGCTGTCTGAACAATAGATTTTTCTGTGTGTAACAGGGACATTAGTGAGGTTTAAATCGATATGTGTGATGCGTAATGTGTGCCACTTTTTTCCATTGCTATTTATATGAAATAACTAGTTGTTTTTCAAGGCAATTGCATTACTTTTGCATGAGATTTAATATTAATATTGACATTTTTGACCTCATAATGCTGATATGCACGTGCATAAGTAATACATCGCACGCGTGTGCATTGCATTCGCTTCTAGTGCATTGAAATGTCGTGCATTCTCGTGCTGTTCAGGAGCGGAGTCCTTAAATAAGCTCTAATTGTGTTTGCTTGTTATGGTGGCAAATAGTCTGTTTAAAGATTCAGAGCCCGTTGGACATATTTTGGATGCAACACAAGCACGTCAGTTCCAATGTAACTCCGATTTGGTTCTCTTGTAGCCCGAAGGGACGTAAAACGGAGCTTAAAAGGGGTCGTTTTAGCTGTCTGAACAATAGATTTTCCTGTGTGTAACAGGGACATTAGTGAGGTTTAAATCGATATGTGTGATGCGTAATGTGTGCCACTTTTTTCCATTGCTATTTATATGAAATAACTAGTTGTTTTTCAAGGCAATTGCATTACTTTTGCATGAGATTTAATATTAATATTGACATTTTTGCGCGGATTCAGTGATCGTATTACTTGAGTGTGATGTGCTTTTTAATATATTGGTTGTGCTTTTGAAATTAAAACTCTGTCTGAGCCCAAACCATCACAGCAAGTGATTGCATATCAGTTTATAATCTTCGAAACTTCGTTTTCCATGCATATGCTGCTGGAGTAATGTGACTGTTCGTGGAGGGCCATTGTATTTGTGCGTCAGTTCCTCCGGTGGCCTGCAGGAGGCAGCATGGCTCACTCAGTGACTGTATGTACTGTATGCATGTGTACATCAGGTCTGATTTACATCCCAGCTGTGCTGCTCTTCATCAAGCCTGATCTTCATCGATGGCTCTGATCGGACGCGTGCAGATGTAAAGCAGCAGTGATTGATCAGCTCCAGCAGCAGCCTGTAGCAAGTTCTGAAGAATTAAGCATCAAAGATTTAAAGCAATAAGTGATTTTCTTACTCTGCTTTGTGTTGTACGTCCTCGAGTGTCTCATGGCTGTATTAAAACCTTAATAGCTACATTGAATAATTGATTAATATTAATAAAAACATTTCGTTCAGTAATATTCATTAGTCTCATCAACATTCATCAGTATTTGTGTATGGTTGCCAAGTAACAGCTTTGGACCAACCCAGTCCTGATTATTGTAGCAACAAGATATCACAAGATAATACCATACTGAATTACCATATTCAAATACTCTATTAATTACATGGTACTTCAAAGAATCCCATAAAAGTCTGTTCTTAGAACGTTCCCATTAATTTATGAAAACGTTACTTCTCAGAGCGTTCAAATTGTCCAGTTTTTTAAAAAATGTTTATTCTTGGTTATGCGAACTTTAGAGAAAACATCAAGGATTCAATGTTCAATTTTATAATTTTACAGATATTATGGGTTTTCTCTGAACCATCTGAATTGAGTAGTAAGTAGTAATGCTTAAAAACGTTAGCTAAAATGTTTCAGAAAACATTATGATAAGTAAATAGTTTTTGTGCTAATGTTTTGATAGCGAACTAATATAGACTATTATCATTACTGGAAGAATGTTTGTTCATAACGTTTCTATAACGTTTCCTGGGGTGCTGCCATGATTATCTATGTTTTCTGAGTGATTTCTCCTCTGTGTGAGTGTGAGTGTGTGTGTGTGTGTGTGTGTGTGTGTGCGAGTGTGTGTGTGTGTGGGTTTGTTCGAGTGTGTGTGTGTGTGTGTGTGTGTTCAAGTGCGAGTTTGTGTGTGTGTGTGTGTGTGTGCATGTTTATGTGGTTTGAGGACACACATTTCTATAATAACATGGGTATGAGATAGGTATTTCAACGAGAAGGTGATTTATGAGGAAAATGTCAGTGTCCCCGTAGTTCAAAAGGCTTATAAATAATTCAGAATGAGTTTTTTTGAAAATCTAAAAATGCACAAAGTCTCCTGTGAGGGGTAGGTTTAGGGGTAGGGTTGGTGTAGGGCAATAGAATATACGGTCTGTACAGTATAAAAACCATTACGCCTATGGAGAGTCCCCACTTTTCACAAAAACAAACCTGTGAGTGTGTGTGTGTGTGTGTTTGAGTGTGTGTGTGTGAGTGAGAGTGTGTTAGTGAGAGTGTGTGAGTGAGAGTGTGTGTGTGTGTGAGTGTGTGTGTGTTTGAGTGTGTGTGTGTTAGTGAGAGTGTGTGTGAGAGAGTGTGTGTGTGTGTGAGAGAGTCAGATCTCCTAACCCGTCGTGTGAAGTACTAACCGCACACGGTCAGAGGAGACTCCAGCTCTTTAGCATGCACGCGTGTGATTTATAAGCATCTCTCATCTCCAGCTATCATCGATTAGCACTGAGTAATTCCTGGACGTGCCATATAACTATAACACACATTCAGGTCTTCCGATAGTCTGATGATTGATGGCGTTCAGTGCCGCAGGGCCCGAGAGCCAGGGCCCGAGAGCCGCGGCCCGTCTGACTGACACGACTGGTGCTTTAATTCACCAGAAGACTCGCTCGTAAGTTTGAGGCGTCACTCAAAGTCTGTCCACTCGCCTCGACTGAGAACTCATCAAACAGGCTTGAGGAGGAAAAAAAAAAGAAATGCTTCAAACTGTCAGAAGTATGTCTTATTTTTCTTTCAATGTTCTTAAAATTGAGCATGCAGAGACATCATGAGTGAGTCATTAAAAGACTGAGAAGTTTTTAGAACAGCAGGTCTTGTGTTTGTCAGAGGACAGACTCAGAGATGCGTGTCTGTCCACCTGTGACGGCACGCTCTAATGACTGCCTCTGACTTTTACTCTGACAAAAACAACAGCAGGTCTTACTCGCGTCTAAACAACACGAGCTGTGCAACATACGCCGACTGCTTGCTTTATGTTTGTGTTGTTATTTGTTAAAGAGCAGGCATGAAATCACTCTGAGATGAATGTTTAAAGGAATAGTGCACACTAAAATAAACTGTCTTTACTTATAGCTGGTACAAATACAGAACAATGATTGTGTCCATGCAATGTGCTGCTTGAAGACGAGAAATGTTTGTCTCCAGTTAAGAAAACCTGTTGGTTTATTCTGAAACTGAAACTGCTGGTTAATTCTTTTAACCAGTTACTTAGAAAATTAATCTAAAAATGGTCATTCTCTCATCATTGACATCATTTACTATGTTCCAAACTGGTATGCAGTTTTATTTTAGCATCGAGAGATTCAGTAACAATTTTCGTAAAAATATTTTTTCTATCATTTTTGTGTGTGTCATTCTTATTAGTTTGTTTTTTAACATGTCTGTATAGGTTTTATAAATTTTTGCTTTAGTTTTAGTAATTTTATTCCAGCAAGATAAACTAAATGAAAATGAGAAAGGTTACCTTGCAACTAGCTAAAAAAAAGTTTAAGGCTGTTTTATATATATATATATATATGTTTACATTATTTTAATTTATTATATTTTAAGTTAGTTTTCTTAATTAAACTTAAAGGGGTCCTATTATGCTCTTTTACAAAGTCTTGATTTTGTTCTGGGGGTGTACTAGAACATGCTCTCATGCTTGGTGGTTGGAAAAACATATTATTTTTCACATATTAAAATTATTATTAAAATACCTTTCTCCCCAGGCTGGCACAAACGGCTCGATTAGTTCCGGCTTTGATGAAGCTCCGCCTTCCGAAAAACAAAATGTGTTGTGATTGGTTAGCTGTCCCGGTGCGTTGTGATTGGCGAACAGCTTAGACGGTGTTTCAGTACTGCCCCGCCCCCTGCTCCGTCTTTCAACAAAAGCTTTTGGGCGAATCCGACACTGTACTCCCTCGTGTTGTGGAAGCTGTCCTCAGTAAAATGCGCAGCACACAATAGCAAATTGGGGTTATAATGCTCAGGAACAGAGTTAAAAAGTAAATTGCAACCACTGTTTCCTGACATCATCCGCTTTCGGAAGTGAAAAAAAAACAGCGTTTCAGGCGGTCGCACACTGGACGAGAAGCGTAGCGTTGCGCCACGGCTTTAAAATTCGAACACACACAGTGTAGCACACCGGCGGCACCGTTCGGCGTCTGTCCGCAGTGCACAGCTACGTCGTGTTGTACGTTACTTGTTCTAGACCAGCGGTTCTCAATCCCAGTCCTCGCGTACCCCGGTTTTCTCTGATGCACTAACTCTGCAGCAGCTCTTCTTCGTCGTCTCGTCTGATGCACTCACTCAACCAAGCGCTCTAACCTCGCCCTCCCCACCCCCCAACCATTCACATTTCTGTAGGCGGGAATACTTTGTAATGATATTCTAATGAGCCGCTTTGTGACATCACAAAGCCCGGAAAACAAACACTGTAGTCCAAACGAGCCGTTCGTTGTAGTTCTTGAAAATTGATTTTTAAAAACTAAATATCTCCCTTTGGAGTGGACTTTGAGATTTGTAACTTTCTAGATCTTTTTTATGCCCGAACATACACACTACACACTGACTAAAACTAAAAAAGTGAAAAAGCATAATAGGACCCCTTTAATTAAACTTCAACAAAAAATTGCTATTTTTCCATGTTGTTCCAAACCTGTATGACTAGATGTGGGACACAAAATGAGATATTTTGAGAAATGTCTCAGTGTTTTTTTGTCTGTACAATAGAAGTCAGTGGTAACCAAAACTGTTTGGTTGGCAGCATGGTTTCTAGGCAGTTCAGGGTGGTTGCTAGGATGTTCTAGGTCATTTCTAGGGTGTTGCTAGGAGGATACAGCATGGTTGATAGCGTGTTCTAAATGGTTTCTAAGGTGTTGCTAGGATGCATGGGTGGTTGCTAGGAAGTTCTGGATGGTTGCTGGGTTGTTCTAGGTGGTTGCTAGGTTGTTGCTAGGATGCATGGTAGGGTTGCTTGGCGGTTACAGCATGCTTGCTAGGGTGATCTAAGTGGTTTCGAGGGTGTTGCTAGGATGCATGGGTGGTTGCTAGAGTGTTCTAGGTAGTTTCTAGGGTGTTGCTAGGATGCATGGGTGGTTGCTTGGAGGTTACAGCATGCTTGCTAGGGTGATCTAAGTGGTTGCGAGGGTGTTGCTAGGATGCATGGGTGGTTGCTAGAGTGTTCTAGGTAGTTTCTAGGGTGTTGCTAGGATGCATGGGTGGTTGCTAGGAAGTTATGGATGGTTGCTGGGTTGTTCTAGGTGGTTGCTAGGTTGCTGCTAGGGTGCATGGGTGATTACTAGGAGTTTACAGCATGCTTGCTATGGTGATCTAGGTGGTTGCTAGGATGCATGCGTGGTTGCTAGGAGGTTACAGCGTGGTTGTTAGGGTGATCTAGGTGGTTGTGAGTGTGTTTCTAGGATGCATTGGTGGTTGCTAGAGTGTTCTAGGTGGTTTCTAGTGTGTTGGCTAGGATGCATTTTGTTACCAGCATTCTTCAAAATATCTTCTTTTGTGTACCACAACAAGTCAAGATAATTTTTTGTTCGATTTCTATCCCTTTAACTCTAGTAGTGAACATTACAGAGACTATAAACCAAACTCTGTCCTGGGAAATCTTCATAAATATCAGAGAAATTATATAAAATGTCCTGCTCCGTTGAGTGTTTATGCATTTACATCAAGTTTATACAGTCGTAATCATGGAGAAAGTGGTAGATTTTATTATTGTCTGATTGATAAACCTTCATATCTTTGGTTGAGCATCTGATGGTTCAGATCTGGTTTTGCGGCCTCTACTGAAGCTCTCTGAGTTTCATATAGAGACTCGACTTCATTTGAGCTGTTTTACCCAGCGTTGAGTGACGGCCGTGGACCGCCGCCGCCGCGGCTCTTATCTGGACTGAAGAAATGCAGCGGCTGGCCTCTGGAGATAAACAGCGCTTTATTTGCGGCAGTGGTTTGAGTTCTGCCGGCAGCAGAACTTCTGTTTTAGTGGCCCCAGCGGTTATAGAGCCAGTTAAGAGGTGATGAAGAGCAGAATCTTTCTCTGCGCCATTGGAGAATGAAATTAAATATCTGTGAGCTCTGGAGACGATGGGAGCCGCAGCACCTGCAGCCAAACACTAATAAAATACATCCGTCAGTGATTAATGACAAACAGAGGCAGTTCATATGGATACTTCTCTCACGTTACGCTGTTCTGTTATTTTAGAGACAGAAAAATATGTGGGCGAAACAAATGCGGCCTACATGTGTTTATCTAACCAACTGTTCACCAAACCAACTGGCAAACAGTTTTAGACTCTTACAGTGTCGTCTTGTGTTGCTGTGCTGTGTGAGTTTCCTTCACACATCTGGATAAGCAAACCAATCAAATTCACATTTCTGAATTTGAATTGTAACAAACAATGCAGAATCACGTTTTTCAAATTTGAATGCAAGGAAGTTCAAAGAAATTCTTACGACTATAATTTTTAACTAGAAAAGCAAAGCTTGTCCAGATAAACTCTGAATGTTTTGTTTGACAAAATCTTGTTTGAAATTCTTGGAAATAGGTCTTTAAAATCTTTTGAAAATAGGTTTAGGTTGATAACCCTAAGTGGGTGGTTGCTAGGTGGTTTCTATGCAGTTGCAGCATGGTTTCTAGGGAGTTCAAGGTGCATGCCAGGTGGTTGCTAGGGAGTTGCTAGGTGGTTTCTATGCAGTTGCAGCATGGTTTCTAGGGAGTTCAAGGTGCATGCCAGGTGGTTGCTAGGGAGTTGCTAGGTGGTTTCTATGCAGTTATAGCATGGTTTCTAGGGACTTCAAGGCTGTTGCCAGGTGGTTGCTAAGGTGTTGCTAGGTGGTTTCTATGCAGTTATAGCATGGTTTCTAGGGACTTCAAGGCTGTTGCCAGGTGGTTGCTAAGGTGTTGCTAGGTGGTTTCCATTGCAGTTGCAGGATGGTTTCTAGGGTGTTCAGGGGGTTTCTAGATGGTTGGTAAGGTTTTCTATATGGCTTCTAGGGTGTTTGCCTGGAGGTTGCAGCATGGTTGCTTGGAAGTTCAGAGTGGTTGCTAGAGTGTTATACAGTAGGTGGTCACTAGGAAGTCGTTTGAAGTGCAACCTATATATGTGTGTGTAGTTTAGGTGGTTTCTAGGGTGTTGCTGGGATGTGTGGGTGGTTGCTAAGAGGTTGCATCATGGTTTCTGGGAAGTTCAGGTGGTTGCTAGGGTGCTCTAGGTCATTACCAAGAGGTTGTTTGAAGTGCCACCTATATAAATTTGTATGCATTTTATGTTTTGTGGATCAGAGTGCAAGAAAACTTCATTTTCCAGAATGCATCACCTGTGTTGAATTTCTTGAAAATACAATGCAGTACTGAACTGTAAATTCCTTTTACTGAAATTCAGATTCCAGACGCGTGTTTTGGTCAGTTCAGATTCACACTCATGATCTGAAAGGGAATAATTTCTTCACGTCTGAGTTTGGATTCATCTGTTCTCATGCACTTGATGAGAATACGTTTGAGGTTTACGAGCGTTTGTGTGCAGTCCCAATGATAATCCAGAGACCAATCACAGCTCAGCGCTCGCCTGCTGCACCAATCAGATCGCATCAGTCTGTACGGACAGTTCTGACATGCATGTGACATTTCAGTGTCTTACACACACTCTTTATCATGCTGTACGGTTGGTGTGTGTGTGTAATGTGATGTCACAGTAATTGGCCTTGAGATGTGACTGTGTGTGACAGCGCTGGACAAACACACACACACTAATTACACACAGACATGTTCAAATGAAGAGGATAAAAGCTAATGAATCACGCAAACACATACACACACAGATTGACTAATTGGCGAGATAGAGACAGGCAGATATTGACTCTCTTCCAGACTCTCTCACTCACTAACTAGACAACATCCTAACGGATATAGAGCCTCATAAGGGAGTAATTTGAGATGCTGTACATAGATTCAAACACATGATGCTCGTCATGTGATTCCAGAAGAGTTTGACGTGAGCCTGTTTCATGATATTTTCCATGCATGGTTCTTGCTTTGCCACATCTTTACAGCATTTATTTTTAGTCAGTATTTTTTGTTTCCCTGTAGAAACATCTAAACATCTTGAAAACAATACGTTTACTTGTGATGCACTGTGTGAGACTTTAAACTGCATTTCAGAGAATAGCTATATCTTGATGTGTAGTTGTGTTACTCTATTGGCAATAGAGTTATTTGTTTTTAGCATAAGTGTATTTGACAAAACTAAACTCCATCTAAAATGCATTTTGCTTTAATAATGTTTATGCATGCAGTTTTATGAGCTCATGTTTTATTGTTATTTTAATGGAAAATATTGATTACAAAAATGATTTTTGCATGGTTGGATGGATTTTTGCATCCTTAAAGGGATAGTTCACGCAAAAAAAATGTTACATTCTGTCATCATTTAAAGAAGAAAAACATGGGATTTAGGAAGCAAACTAAATTGAACCCCATTGACTTAATAAAACAAAACAGAGAAACATTTTTCAAAATGTCATGTTTTATGTTCCACGGAAGAACTAAAGTCATACAGGTTTGGAAAGACATGAGGGGGAGTAAAGTGATGACAGAACGATCATTTTGGGCCGAACTGTCTAATTAAAATGGGATAAATTTACTTCAGATTCAAAACAGGCTTCACCGAGCTCGCTGTTTATTTTTGTGTGCCGCGGGGTTTTCCGTGCCAGCGTGTTAATGAGCGGCAGCGAAGGTTGCCAGATAATTGAAATAATGGACGTTCTAAGTGAAAGCAGTGTGCACTGGTGGATGAGTAACAGAAAGGAGCGCAGAAGTCGTGGGAAGTGAAGTTTGGCAGCGATGGTGTTTGAAGCTTGACCTCCGGTGGGACGCCAACATCGTCCAGAGAGCGTCTGAACGTCCTTACCGTCCCACCGGCTCTCTCGCGCTCCGGTTTCTCTCCCTCTTGCCTCTGATCTGCTGAGATGATGCTGGACGTCTCTCAGAAGCAGCATGACTGCATAACCTGCCCACAGTAATGACACATCAGCAGCTTTGTTTTGCCAACACACATATTTCATAGGCCTATGTAACACTTAGCCATTAAAAAAAAAAATATATATATATATATATATACATCCCCAATAAAATTTATTTAAACATGTTATTTGAGAATTAAGGTTGAAATTTTATTTTAATGTACTCTTTCTTAAATATTTTAAATCATATTAAAACAGACATTTTTAAAAAGCATTCTATGGAAATTGTATATTTTGTATCAAATATCAAACCCAAAGAGCTTATATAATTGCTTTTTAATTTACATTATTTAAAAAAAAATATTGTTTAATTATTCAATAGAATTTATTGAAGTTACTATGATATATATATATATTTTTATTTCTACAACTCTGAGTCTAGCATAAAAATAGCAGCTGATATGGTGTTAAATAATAAATATATGATTTAAAAACAAAAAAATTTAATTAATGGACATTTCCCATTAAGTTAATTTTATATATTTTTTATATTTTTATATATGATAATTTTAGATTTTCTATCAAATATTAAATTAAAAGAGCTTATACGATTTATTTTTTTAACATTATTTTAAGGAAATTATTCTTTATCATTTATTTATTTAGGTATTATTGTTAATTATTTATTTATTTATACTACTCTGAGTCTGCAGTGAGATAGTAGATAAACTCATTTAGCTGATATTAATTATTATAAATTTAATTAAAATGGAAAGCTCAATTGCCTTTTTATTTTCTTTTTAGAAAATATTGGTAATTTATTCTTTATATGTAATTTATTTATTGAAAATTTTATTATTATTATTATTTTAAATTTCTACTACTTTGAGTCGAACCATAGTAAAAAAAAGTGCACACAATGTCCTTACCATAAATAAATAAATAAATAAATTCATTAATAAATAAATAGTCTTTATTCAGAAGTCATACAAATACAAAAAGTGCTTAGTGCATACCAATAAAAAAAAAAAGTGCAAAGACAAAACCATGAAACAAAATGAACCAAAACATTTCTGCCATTAAAGTAGCGTTTGCTGCTGATCTGGTGTTAAATGATAAACATATAAAAAAATTAAATAATTAAAAAATAAATAAATCCCTTCAGCGGAGCTGTGAACTTTGTGAACAGTATAATATTGCTAATAGTTTCTCTACAGCATTTTCCTGGCAGACTGTGAGCGAGCAGCAGGTTTAACGTGCATGCGGATCTGCTGTGTGTCCCAGTGTGTCCTCGTCTCGTTGAGTTTGTGTTACAGGTGTGGACGTCCACCCAAATGAAAATATATCCAGAGGCTAAATTCTCCATTACTGTCGTCGCGCGTCTGTGTTTGCCACATTAATGCTTCTCTCCTGGTTATTAAAGCATTAGCGATGCTGAGTAGGTCACATTAACATTAACATTTCTACTGTCAGTGTGTGTGTGTAAGTGAGTGTGTGTGTGTTTAAGTGAGTGTGTGTGTGAGTGTGTGTGAGAGTGTGTTTGAGTGTGTGTGTGTTTGTGTGTGTTTGAGTGTGTGTGTGTGTGTGTGTGTGAGTGAGTGAGTGTGTGTGTGAGTGTGTGTGAATGTGTGTTTGAGTGTGTGTATGAGTGTGAGTGAGTGAGTGTGTGTGAATGTGAGAGTGAGAGTGAGAGTGTGTGAGTGTGAGAGTGAGAGTGTGTGAGAGTGTGTGTGAGTGTGAGTGTGTGTATGAGTGTGTGTTTGTGTGTGTGTATGTGTGTGAGTGTGTTTGTGTATGTGTGTGTGTGTATGTATGTATGTGTGTGTGTGTGTGTGTGTGTGTGTATGAGTGTGCGTCCCTGCTATAATAGCAGCAAAATTCACAAATGTTTACAGAACAAGCGGGAACCCAGTGTGCCTGTAGTTTTCTCTATATCTGTTTTATCATGTGATAGAAAGTCTAAGGCCTTCTCAAGCCGTACGGCTGACTCATCTAATCTGCGGCCTAAAAAAATAAATCATTTCTAATCAATGACTTAATAACCACAAACAACCTGGATTTGATGTTTCTAAACGAAACATGGCTAGAAGACAGCTGCAGTGCAACGGTCCTCAATGAAACAGCCCCTCCTAACTTTACTCTCATGAGTGTTTGCAGGACTGTTAGGAGAGGTGGAGGTGTAGCTGCTCTATTTAAAGATGTCTATCAATGCAAGCAAGTGTCATTTGGTCAGTACTTGTCTTTTGAATATCTAGGGATTGTGTTGAAAGGTGCTCCACGCATTCTGTTTATCATTATTTACAGGCCTCCAAAATACCCTCCAGCCTTTGTTGAAGAGTTCACAGAAATACTATCAATGATTTCCTCAGAGTTTGACTGTTTTGCTATTGCAGGGGATTTTAATATTCACATAGATAATGCAGAAAACAAAACTACAAAAGAAATGATAACTGTTTTAAATACTTTTGACCTGATTCAGCATGTGCATGAACCCACACACAATCGGGGACATACTCTAGATTTACTCATCAGTAGAGGTCTAAACATTTCATCCATTGTTATTAAGGACGTAGCACTATCTGATCACTTCTGTATTTTCTTTGATATATTGATCTCTGTTACCACTGAATCTAGATCGGTCTCAGTCAGAAAGAGATGCATTAACGAAAACACTAGTGTGCTATTTATGGAGGCTATATCTTTAACACCAAGCATTTCTGCAGACTCTGTTGATCTTCTCCTTGATTCCTTTAACTCAAAAGTTAAGAATGTTATTAATGACATTGCTCCTTTGAAAGTCAGCAGGAAGACTGGCAGACAGAAATCAGCTTGGAGAAAATCAACAGCAGTTCAGAGTATGAAAAGACAATGCAGAAAAGCTGAGCGGATGTGGCGGAAGACGAAACTTGAAATACACTATAGCATATATAAAGACAGCCTTCGTACTTTCAATGTGGAACTAGGCAAAGCTAGACAGTCATTCTTCTCAAACCTTATAAACAGTAACTTAAACAACACTCGCACTCTTTTTGCTACTGTTGAGAGACTGACAAACCCCCCAAATCAGATTGCCAGTGAAATGCTCTCCGACAGCAAATGCAATGAGTTTGCTTCCTTCTTTTCTGAGAAGATCAATAATATCAGGAAGGCGATTAGCACATCCCCAAGTTATGCAGAGGTTAGACATATTCGACCACAATATCAAAAAGAAGATACTATGTCTGCTTTTGAAGAAATTGATAGCAAAATTTTGGAAGAAATAGTACAGCACCTTAAATCGTCAACATGCTATCTTGACACACTTCCCACATATTTTTTCAAAAGGGTGCTTAACTGTTTGGAAGCAGATCTCTTAGAAGTGGTGAACGCCTCACTTCTTTCTGGGACTTTTCCAAACTCCCTGAAAACTGCAGTTGTTAAACCCCTTCTGAAAAAGAACAATCTTGATAACACCATATTGAGCAACTATAGACCAATATCAAATCTTCCTTTTATAGGAAAGATTATTGAAAAGGTAGTCTTTAATCAGCTGAACAAATACTTAAACTCAAATGGATACCTGGACAATTTTCAATCTGGTTTTCGACCGCATCACAGCACAGAGACAGCACTCATTAAGATAATAAATGATATTCGCTTAAATTCTGAATCTGGCAAAATATCAGTGCTGGTACTACTAGATCTCAGTGCTGCGTTTGATACTGTCGATCATAACATACTACTAGAGAGACTGGAAAACTTGGTTGGGCTTTCTGGCATGGTAATTAAATGGTTCAGGTCATACTTAGAAGGGAGAGGTTATTATGTGAGTATAGGAGAGCATAAGTCTAAGTGGACGTCCATGACATGCGGAGTCCCACAAGGCTCAATTCTTGCACCGCTCTTGTTTAGCCTGTATATGCTCCCACTAAGTCAAATAATGAGAAAGAACCAAATCGCCTATCACAGCTATGCAGATGATACCCAGATTTACCTAGCCTTATCTCCAAATGACTACAGCCCCATTGACTCCCTCTGCCAATGCATTGATGAAATTAACAGTTGGATGTGCGAGAACTTTCTTCAGTTAAACAAAGAAAAAAACGAAGTCATTGCATTTGGAAACAAAGATGAAGTTCTCAAGGTGAATGCATACCTTGACTCTAGGGGTCTAACAACTAAAAATCAAGTCAGGAATCTTGGTGTGATTCTGGAGACAGACCTTAGTTTCAGTAGTCATGTCAAAGCTGTAACTAAATCAGCATACTATCATCTCAAAAACATTGCAAGAATTAGAGGTTTTGTTTCCAGTCAAGACTTGGAGAAACTTGTTCATGCCTTTATCACCAGCAGGGTGGACTATTGTAATGGTCTCCTCACCGGCCTTCCCAAGAAGACCATTAGACAGCTGCAGCTCATCCAGAACGCTGCTGCCAGAATTCTGACTAGAACCAGAAAATCTGAGCATATTACACCAGTCCTCAGGTCCTTACACTGGCTTCCAGTTATATTTAGGATTGATTTTAAAGTACTTTTACTCGTTTATAAATCACTCAATGGCCTAGGACCTAAATATATAGCAGATATGCTCACTGAATATAAACCTAACAGACCACTCAGATCATTAGGATCGAGTCAGTTAGAAATACAGAGGGTTCACACAAAACAAGGGGAATGTGCTTTTAGTTATCATGCCACCCGCAGTTGGAATCAGCTTCCAGAAGAGATCAGATGTGCTAAAACATTAGTCACATTTAAATGCAGACTCAAAACTAATCTGTTTAGCTGTGCATTTATTGAATGAGCACTGTGCGATGTCCGAACTGATTGCACTATATGTATAATCGTCTTCTTAAATTCATTTTAAACCTCTTAAATCAATTTTTAAAAAAAATAATTTTCAAAGTTTTTAAATTCCTTGTTTTATTGTTGTGATTATTGTTTTTATTTTATTTTATGTAAAGCACTTTGAATTACCATTGTGTATGAAATGTGCTATACAAATAAACTTGCCTTGCCTAAAATGGACTGTGGCAAAGTGGAAAACTGTTCTGTGGTCAGACGAATCAAAATTTGAAGTTCTTTTTGGAAAACTGGGACGCCATGTCATCCGGACTAAAGAGGACAAGGACAACCCAAGTTGTTATCAGCGCTCAGTTCAGAAGCCTGCATCTCTGATGGTATGGGGTTGCATGAGTGCGTGTGGCATGGGCAGCTTACACATCTGGAAAGGCACCATCAATGCTGAAAGGTAGATCCAAGTTCTAGAACAACATATGCTCCCATACAGATGTCGTCTCTTTCAGGGAAGACCTTGCATTTTCCAACATGACAATACCAGACCACATACTGCATCAATTACAACATCATGGCTGCATAGAAGAAGGATCCGGGTACTGAAATGGCCAGCCTACAGTCCAGATCTTTCACCCATAGAAAACATTTGGCGCATCATAAAGAGGAAGATGCGACAAAGAAGACCGAAGACAGTTGAGCAACTAGAAGCCTGTATTAGACAAGAATGGGACAACATTCCTATTCCTAAACTTGAGCAACTTGTCTCCTCAGTCCCCAGACGTTTGCAGACTGTTATAAAAAGAAGAGGGGATGCCACACAGTGGTAAACATGGCCTTGTCCCAACTTTTTTGAGATGTGTTGATGCCATGAAATTTAAAATCAACTTATTTTTCCCTTAAAATGATACATTTTCTCAGTTTAAACATTTGATATGTCATCTATGTTGTATTCTGAATAAAATATTGAAATTGGAAACTTCCACATCATTGCATTCTGATTTTATTCACAATTTGTACAGTGTCCCAACTTTTGGTAACACTTTACTTGAAGGGGTGTGCATAAGACTGACATGACACCTTCATAATCATGACATGACACATATCATGAATATGAAGGAGGTTTTATGCATGTTTATGACAACTGTCATTAAGTGTCATTCGCTCAGTT
>NW_015505560.1:198982-200408 GCF_001515645.1 Sinocyclocheilus grahami | reverse complement strand
ATACTATGTCTGCTTTTGAAGAAATTGATAGCAAAATTTTGGAAGAAATAGTACAGCACCTTAAATCGTCAACATGCTATCTTGACACACTTCCCACATATTTTTTTCAAAAGGGTGCTTAACTGTTTGGAAGCAGATCTCTTAGAAGTGGTGAACGCCTCACTTCTTTCTGGGACTTTTCCAAACTCCCTCGAAACTGCAGTTGTTAAGCCCCTTCTGGAAAAGAGCAATCTTGATAACACCATATTGAGCAACTATAGACCAATATCAAATCTTCCTTTTATAGGAAAGATTATGGAAAAGGTAGTCTTTAATCAGCTGAACAAATACTGAAACTCAAATGGATACCTGGACAATTTTCAATCTGGTTTTCGACCGCATCACAGCACAGAGACAGCACTCATTAAGATAATAAATGATATTCGCTTAAATTCTGAATCTGGCAAAATATCAGTGCTGGTACTACTAGATCTCAGTGCTGCGTTTGATACTGTCGATCATAACATACTACTAGAGAGACTGGAAAACTTGGTCGGGCTTTCTGGCATGGTAATTAAATGGTTCAGGTCATACTTAGAAGGGAGAGGTTATTATGTGAGTATAGGAGAGCATAAGTCTAAGTGGACGTCCATGACATGCGGAGTCCCACAAGGCTCAATTCTTGCACCGCTCTTGTTGAGAGAGAGTGTGTGTGTGAGGGTGTGTGTGTGAGAGAGTGTGTGTGTGTGTGTGAGAGAGAGTGTGTGTGGGAGTGTGTGTGTGAGACTGTGTGTGAGTGTGTGTGTGTGAGTGTGCGTGTGAGTGTATGTGGAGTCACGCTGCTGCTCTGTGGACAAATGCTGTGAGCCGACAGTCAATGACCTCTTTATCAGGAGAACCTGCCTGGAATCCATTAAGCGCCGCGAGCGAGAGCGAGAGCCTGCCGTCTAGCATCTCAATCACACGCTCTGAGATCCGCTCCTTCTGTCTGATGTCATCTCCGCTCGTTCTTCAGCCCGTCAAATGCTCTCGGACGGCCCGCTTCATGCCTCACGTCTGCAGGTGGAGCGGAAGTCTGTGTCCTCGGCTGTCAACTCACAATTATGTTTGAAACTGTTTTAAGGTCAGACTAACCTGCACCGAGCACTTCAACTATACAGACGAAAACATTCAGCTTCAGGTCAACATCTCAAGGACTCACCCTACAAACTTTAAAAACTAAAGGTGCAGTCCACCCAGAAATCATCGTTCTGTCATCATTTACTCGCCCTCCTGTCGTTCCAAATCAAACCTGACAGGAACTAAATCAGAACAGGTTTGGAGAAATGTAGCACTGCATCAGTGTCTCAGCAATGGATGCTCTGCAGTGAATGGGTGCCGTCAGAATGAGAGTCCAAACAGCTGATAAAAACATCACAAGTAATCCACAGCACTCCAGTCCATCAGT
>NW_015505560.1:196072-198491 GCF_001515645.1 Sinocyclocheilus grahami | reverse complement strand
CATAATCCATAATAACTCTTCCTCCAGTGAGTCAGTGTTCTGGTGTGAATCAGGAGAGAAATCTGCACAGATCAAGCACCGTTTAAACAGCTCTAAACACATATGTGGCTGGATTTTGATGCGAGAGACAACAGCAGATGCACTTTTTCACTGGAGGAAGAGTTATTATGGATTATGGACTCAATGTATTTTAGTTAAAAGCGTCTTAATGCTGGATGTGTTTCAGCTTTAGTCTTCTCCAGATGTTAACTGATGGACTGGAGTGCTGTGGATTACTTGTGGATTATTGTGATGTTTTTATCAGCTGTTTGGACTCTCATTCTGACGGCACCCATTCACTGTAGAAGATATGTTTTAGTTGCATAAACTTAAACTGGAAAGTGGATTTCTAATTCCCGCCATTCAGGTTCTGAGGAATTTTTTTTTATAATAATCAGTTGAGATCAAGCACATTTGTGAATTATTCACTGTATCCTCAAAAAAAAATCAAAAAAAAAAATCATTGTTTTAGTATATAAACAGATTCTGCATTGTTTTGAACAATATCAGTTTTTTTGTACAAATATCTAAACATTCTTAAAAGATACATTTACCTGAGGCTCGATGTCTTGTTTTGTACTTGAAAACAAAATACTGTAAGAAGTAAGAAAAGGACTTCATGTGTTTACTGTAATATTCCGGCGAATCTGTCCTTCTCGTCTTTGTAAACACGTGATCCTCAGTTTCACAGCTGTGTTGGCTCACGCACAGACAAAAACAATCCGCTACGAGAGAACTGATGCGGCTTTGAATGCTTCACTGGCCTGTAATCAGCAGCAGAAATTACAGGGCATTACAGGGAAACACGCTGAAAGCTCCTGTTTTGGGTGGGATGCGTGTCGAGATAAACACGGATGCAGACGTTAATAAGAGCTGCACGAGAGTAATTACGACCAACAGATCGCTGATACACCGAGGAACACTCACAATCACAATCACACTGATGCTCAGTGTGTAAAACTGAGGATTTTATGGGCTTAATTATTATTGCTGTCTGTCTTATGATGGTTTGATTGCTTGATGCGAACCTGTGTTTGATAATTAGCAAAAGTCCACAAATCTGCAATTCAAACTCTAATTTAAACCAGGAAGTAAACAAAGTGTAAAGATTTAGTCCACTCATTACTGTTAATGCCGATTATTATGAAAATTCAATAATAATAGATATCAAAAAGTGTAAGGATTTAGATTGTTTAATGCATGTTTTTGTACAAAACTGTAACTGTAAAATAATAATAATAATAATAATATATAATTTATTATTTGTGCATTTATTTATTTTTATTTACTATAATTTTATGTATTTTAATTTATTTTTTATCCATGCATTTATTTATTTTTAATGACAATACTTAATTTTTATTTGTTTGCATGTTGTGCCTTTAACTATTTTTATTTAAAACACTTTTTTGTTTTTAATTAATTAATTTCTTTAATTCATACATTTTTATTTACAATGCTTTATTTTAATTTAGTTGTTTTTATTTGAATTTTTTACTTTATTTATTTGCATTATTATATATTTATTTTATTTACAACATTTTATTTGCTTTTATTTATTTATTTACATGTCATTTATTGATTTATGTATTTTTTTTAAATACCTTTATTTGTTTTTAATAAAACATTGTATTTATTCGTTCATGCATTTATTTGTTTTTATTTAAAATGCATGGAGTAACAATGACTCTGATCATCTTCACCAGGTTTGTGTGTAGAATTGAGGCGTTTATGAACTGAGCTGTAACTCTGCTGAAGGTTGGTTAGTGTAGGTTGAGATCTGTATGATCTTGAGGATTCTCTCAGTCGCTCGTTCTCTCTGCTCCTCATCATTTATTCTTCTCTTCTCTGTCCTGTTCATCGCAGCATCACCTTCACAGAGAGCTCTCAGCGCGGCCCGCTGCAGGTTCACCTGTCTCTCCACCTCAGCTCTATTATTATCATAAATAAACGCCCGGCCGCATAAATACTGCATGGTGTGAAGCTGCCGTGGGTCGGTGTTTTTGTGTGAGCGTGTGTGGTGACGGCCGGGCTTTTATGCATTCATGTGCCCATGATCTATCTGAATGCACGCTCATAAACAAGCGCTGTGGAGGTTTTTCTGCTGAGCGAAGCAGAGCAGCTAATCTGCAGCGTGTGGCGTCCTATTTCTTGCAAGCGCACTCCATATATAACGCTGTTTTTGGAACTGAGGATGCACAAAGGATGGGCCGACAGGGATGGGGACGTTTATTTCTCATAAAGATAAAGCGCTTTATCTTGTGCTATGGCCTATTTCCACACACACACACTCACTCACTCACACACACACACACACACACACTCACTCACACACACACACACACACACACACACACACACACACACACACACACACACC
>NW_015505560.1:185830-193047 GCF_001515645.1 Sinocyclocheilus grahami | reverse complement strand
TTAATTAAATAATTTGATTTATTCTCTCATGCATTTATTATTATTTAGAATATTTTATTTTAAATTAAATTATTTTAATATATTTTTATTTAATATTTATTTATTTGCATATCATGCAAAATAAATACAATATTTTATTTGTTATAATGAGCTAATGTATTCATTTTTATGTAAAATACTTTTATTTGTTTGATTCATTTTATTATTCATTCATGCATTCATTTATTTATGTACAATACTTAATTTATTTTAATTGTTAATAAATTTTTTATTTTGTTTGCATATCATGCATTTTTATTTACATATTTGTATTTTGTTTATTTATTTAATTATTCATTATGTCCAGTAGATCACTAATACATAGAGTATCAATGATTCTTAACATTTACTCCGAGTCACAGCAGGTTTGAGGTGTTTGTGAACTGAGCTGTAACTCTGCTGAAGGTTGGTTAGTGTAGGTTGAGATCTGTATGATCTTGAGGATTCTCTCAGTCGCTCGTTCTCTCTGCTCCTCATCATTTATTCTTCTCTTCTCTGTCCTGTTCATCGCAGCATCACCTTCACAGAGAGCTCTCAGCGCGGCCCGCTGCAGGTTCACCTGTCTCTCCACCTCAGCTCTATTATTATCATAAATAAACGCCCGGCCGCATAAATACTGCATGGTGTGAAGCTGCCGTGGGTCGGTGTTTTTGTGTGAGCGTGTGTGGTGACGGCCGGGCTTTTATGCATTCATGTGCCCATGATCTATCTGAATGCACGCTCATAAACAAGCGCTGTGGAGGTTTTTCTGCTGAGCGAAGCAGAGCAGCTAATCTGCAGCGTGTGGCGTCCTATTTCTTGCAAGCGCACTCCATATATAACGCTGTTTTTGGAACTGAGGATGCACAAAGGATGGGCCGACAGGGATGGGGACGTTTATTTCTCATAAAGATAAAGCGCTTTATCTTGTGCTATGGCCTATTTCTACACACACACACACACACACACACACACACACACACACACACACACACACACACACAGAGAGCCAGAGGGTCTTCCCATTGTGTCTTGCACATAAACTTCTGAAGTCGTTCTCCACACATCTGTCTGCCTCTTAAAAGGCTTTTTCACAGACTTTTTCACTTAGCAAAAGCAGTTTGTTAGTTCGAGTTCTTCAGTTATGACCAACCTCTGGATGAGCGAGAAGAGAAACGCTAGTAAAGATCCTTTAGGAGGCTTTTAATAGGTTTTTCTGCCAAATGATTCCGGTTATGGAAGCAACTTGTGCTTCTGAACCCACAAAACGCGCAGCTGCATGTTCTTTCTTTATTTACTCCTGGCTTCAACATGTTTTTACATGCAAAGTAATTCGTTGGAGCCTTATGTTGGCATGTGTTTTGAGGAAATGTTTAATGTATATCAGTTATAGTTCATCATAATCAATTCACACATGCTATTAGTGCATGAAATCAAATGTTTCAGACAAACATGTTTCGTGAGCTGCAGGTGTAAAGTGTGATGGGTGAAAAAGCACCTTTCTAAAGTAGTATATTATTATAAAATAAAAAATAATATATAATATAATATATAATTTAATAAATATTCTAAATCATTATGTATTATTGTTTTTATTGTTTTATTTTTTTTTCCGCAGGAAAAAGCTGTTTTCCTATTTAATTATTACATTATTATATTATTATACAATAATATAATAAATATTAAATTATGTTTAAAATTATGAATATAAATTATTACTCCATTTCATTTTTAGATTATTTTTTATTTTAATTTTATTATTATAATTTATTTGCCTGAAAAAGCAGTGTTTCTCAAATATCATTAAGTGTGTGTGTGTGTGTGTGTATATATAAATTAATGACATTATTACAGTAACTTAATAAATTATTTGATTGTTATATAAAATATTAAACATTTTATAAATATTATAATTGATGAATTCATTTCATTTTTTTTGTTGTTGCAATTTTTCGTTCCATTTTTGCCTAGCAACACACTAACAACCATTCAGAACACCTTAGCAATCGCATACCGCAGCTGCACCTGCCAGTCATAGTGATGATGAGTTTTGCATGCATAAACGTGACTCAGATTTTCTTCATGAAATCAATTTTTTCAGAGATGTGTGAGTGTCTCCAGACAGCAGCAAATACATGCATAAAGCCTCATTGATTGATTTGACTGAAATTTTAGTAACTAAAGCAAACAGACTACAGATGCGTAGACCTTTCTTTCTCTCTCTCTCTCTCTGTGAGCTGTTAAATATGAAGAGTAAACCTGGAGCGATTAGACTGTTCATTTGTCCAGTCGCAGTCACTACTCTCTGGGACCCAGAAACGCTGCCGATTACAGTGTTTTATAGGACACTGCGAGGCTGTTATCAGTTCCTCAGGTGCAGTGAGACGTCTTTGTGTCTTTATTGCTGTTCTCTATGATTTCTACCATCTCTCAACTGTTAATACAGTAATTACACTGACGGCACGCTCGCGATGGGATGATGAGAGGTAATAGGCATCAGTCTACAAATGCTCCTGTCCCGCCCCCTTCATCTTTTGTCCTTTTTTTTTGCTAAATAGCAGTTGTTATAGTAAGTGTGGTTGTTGAGGGCTGCAGATCAGCTTGTTTGTGTAAGACGCGCATTTCCAGCGGTTTGTTGAAGGTCGTGAGGATCTCAGCAGGTCAGATGATGCTTGGCCACCAGAGAGGAACAGTGAGGGTGAAAGGTCTGGAAAATGACTTGAAGGAACCCCCACTCGTCCAGTGACTGTACTATGAAAAATGAAGGGACGTGGTGATGGAAAAGAAGTTAAGTTGGAATGAAAAATTATATTTTTATGCTTCTGAATCTACACTAATATGTCTATTTTCCATTATTTTTCTGCTAAACATCTGCTTTTGTGTTCCACTGAAGAAACATCGTAGGGGTTTGGAATGATGTGTGCTGTACTAATTTATTATATATTTTTGGTTGAAACGTTGAGAAAAGCCCTACAATGTGTTCCATAAAGGAGCTATAAAGTCTATAAGCCTTAATCTGTCACATTAGGACTTGTGAAGTGTCTTCATGAAGTTTGTCATATGCAGTACAGCGTCGCATGCACTGCGGTGTTTTCTCTTTGGCTGTCATTGGGGACGGTGCACCAGTTTAGATGTAATACTGCTGAACGAGAGCATATGGAGAGCTTTTTTTAATCTTTAGTTTGTCTTCTATTGTTAATGCAGCGGTCTGACTGCACTGCTGCTGCTGCACTATTAAAAGATCTCACACCCTCTCTTGACCTGCTTTTCCCTCTCACACACCCTCAATGTCTTTTTTGCATTCTCTCTTATGTTTCTCTTTTGCTCCATCTTTCAGCCTTTTCTTTGTCTCTCTCTCTCTGTATATAATGATAGAGTGATCTAGTTCAGTGGCTGTGATTGGGTCAGGTTAACGTACACTGTCCGTACTGTAATCCCTGCTGTCTTTCATTAGCAAGAGAATGCTGAAATGTGAATTTTATAGGGAGTAAAATCTGTAAATTAATTAACCATCACCCTCTGAAATATATACTGAAGACCAGTGTTAAGGGGTAACGCATTACAAGTAACGTAATCAGATTTTTTTGTCAAGTAACTAGTAAAGTAACGCATTACCTTTAAATTTACGAGAAAAAATCACTTAGTTTTTTTCTAAATTCACACTGAGAAAAGATAATTTGTGTGAACATGATGATACTGTAGTTCTAGACTAAATGTCAACATGCATTTATTCATCTCATTCACACAAAACAGATTCAGTATTCCTCAAAATGAATAAGAACAGTGAAATGCAGGCTCTGAATATGACACAAATCTGCAATAATTAAATATGTTAAATGAAAGGGCTTTTACATTTGCCAAAAATAGAACATACGAGAAAAAATCACTTAGTTTTTTTCTAAATTCACACTGAGAAAAGATAATTTGTGTGAACATGATGATACTGTAGTTCTAGACTAAATGTCAACATGCATTTATTCATCTCATTCACACAAAAACAGATTCAGTATTCCTCAAAATGAATAAGAACAGTGAAATGCAGGCTCTGATTATGACACAAATCTGCAATAATTAAATATGTTAAATGAAAGGGCTTTTACATTTGCCAAAAATAGAACATTTTATATCAAAAACAAACAAGCAAGCACAGGCCAGCTGAGAAAAAAGTGACGCAAAAGTAACAATGCATTACTTTCCATAAAAAAGTAACTAAGTAACACAATTAGTTATTTTTTTAGGGAGTAACGCAATATTGAAATGCATTACTTTCCATAAAAAGTAATTAAGTTACGCAATTAGTTATTTCTTAGGGAGTAACGCAATATTGTAATCCATTACTTTTAAAATTAACATTGCTGAAGACATCCTTGTGTGAACTGGGACAAAGCCAATATGTTAAAGGGTTTGTGAGGAATAATCTAAATTTTCTTGATTTTTGAGATCTTCTAGACTCCAAATGCTTGATCTTTTGATCTTGATCTTTTTGCTAAGTAGTAGTTATTATAGTATGTGTGGTTGTTGAGGGTTGTAGATTAGCTGTTTTTGTGTAAGATGTGTTTTTCCAGCGGTTTGTTGAAGGTTGTGAGGATCTCAGCAGATCAGATGATGGTTGGCCACCAGAGAGGAACAGAGAGGGTGAACGTTCTGGAAAATGACTTTGTGCATCGTCATGAAGGAACCAGCACTCGTCCAGTGACTGTACTATGAAAAATGAAGGGACATGGTGATGGAAAAGAATTTGAGTTGGAATGAAAAATTTATATTTAAATGCTTTTGCATAAGTATTTCAATATTTTCAATGCTTTTGCTCAAGAAACATACTTTGCACGCAGTGTTGGGGAAAGTTACTTTTAAAAGTAATGCATTACAATATTGCATTACTCCATAAAAAGTAACTAAATGTGTAAATAATGCATTACGTTACTTGTGCATTACTTTTTGTCACCTGAGCTGGACTGGCTTTTTTATTTTTAATAACAAAACCCCCAAAATTATATTTTTGGCAACTGTAAAGTCCCTTTCACACCAAAAGTGAAATGAATGAGCCTCAGACTGAAGGAAGAGCCTCTGTCTCTGCACTGATTTCTCTCCACACGGCGACAGTGAATGAGTGAATGAATGGGAAATCAAAGTAACGTGTGTTACTCATTTGAAAAAGTAACTCCGATATTTCATTGCCAATTAAAAAGTAATGCATTACTTTACTAGTTAAAAAAAAGTAATCTGATTACGTAACTCATGCTACTTGTAATGCTGCAAGCGTCTGGAAAATGTGAAGGAACCACTAAGTGGTTTAGAGATTGTGCTGTGAAAAATAAAGGCACATGATGATGGAAAAGAATGAGATGGAATGAAAAATTGCATTTGCATAAATATTTTCAAATATATTTACTTTGCATTTACTTGCAAAACTTTTGCATTCCCCCAAGAAACTTCATGTTCACTGGCAAAACTTTTTGAGAGCAAATGCAAAGTTTCTTGAGGGAATGCAGAAGTTTTGCAAGTAAGTGCAAAGTTTCTCTGGGAAAAGCATGGAAGATATTGAACTAATATAGTTTTTTGTCCGTCACCATGTCCTGTTAGGGTCACACGGTATGTCTTAGAACTCAAAACATGTTCTTCAGTCCAAAGAAGGAAGCATTTATTGAAAACACCATAACAATATTCTGTATGGAATGCAAGCCGTTCACTGAAAATCTTCCCCTCCGTTGCAGCTCTTAAATCTCAGTGTATGCGCATGTTTATAGTATTCTGTTCAAACTTTCCTGACTATAGGACGATCAGGGGTGTAAAAGTGCTTCACAGATCCCAAAGTGCACATGTCTCCGGGAACCACATGACATCTGCTCCTCTGTTCCTCGCTATCACGCGTTTGCCTTTTTGCCCTAAAACCAAACGCTTCTTTCCTTGTGAACTTGTCGTGGCTTTCATATGCGTTACGAGAGGCAATTTCCTCCCCAACAAAGAGGGTCAGTATCAGCGGCGCTCCGTTCCATTCCCGTTTTCCGGCAGAATTATCCGGAATCGAGGAAAACCACTTTAGAAAGGGCCCGACTAATCACCGTAAGGGGCTTTGGGGAGGTACGGCTCATAAAGAAACGCGCCGGCCCGCAGATAAGACACACACAGCCTTATCTAGAATAATACTCTCACACACTACTGAGCACTTACAATTGCGTCGCACGCTGGATTAGCCTCGTGTGCTGGCGAAGGGCTCTCAGACAGCGCTGAATTTATTAGCTCTGCTCATTACGCCACGCTTTGTAAAAACATTTATCATGCCTAACAAGTTGTTTATGTTAGTGGAGAGAACATCATGTAGGCTTGTCTCAAATGCATCAGTTCCGCTCCGTCACCGGATGATTATTTTTAGGTTTTGGTGACGATGCGGATGTAAACAACTCATGTTTGTAGTGTGCTGCAAAAATGATTTTCTTTTTTGTAAAACTTTGAGTTATATCTTGATAGAAATGGGAAATTTAATGAAATTTTTATTTTTGACGAAACACTCACATTTTTTGTTTATCAACAAGTTCGTTGTAATCAATTCACACATGCTATTTGTGCATAAAAGCATTAGTTTCAGACAAAAGTGGTTTCTGGTTCACAAGCCGCAGATCTTTGCAGCCCAGAAGCAGCTTTATTTTGGTGGAAAATAAATAAATAAATCATTAAATGAGTAGATTATTATACAGTAATATAATAATTAATATTTTTTAATGTTTATAAATGTTGTAAATAATTAATTATTTATATATATTTGCATTTTTTAAAATTTATATATTTATTTATTTGCAATTTATTCATTTATTTCTTCATTATTCTATTAATTATCGGTGGGTCCTGTTTTTTAAATATCATTAGGTGTTTGTACATATGTGTGTGTGTGTGTGTGTGTGTGTGTGTATATATAGTATATATATATACTGCAAAAAATATTCTCTTACTTTGTATTTTTGTCTTGTTTTCTAGTATAAATATCTAAACATTCTTGAATCAAGATGCATTTATTTGACAAGCAAAATGACTTTAGATATTACGTCTTGTTTCCTGAGAAATATATCAAAATTTTGTTAGTTTTTGCTTAAAACAAGAAAAAATATCTGCCAACGGGGTAAGAAAAATAATCTTAATTGAAAAGCTAAACAAGATTATTTTTCTTGCCCCATTGGCAGATATTTTTGCTTGTTTTAAGGAAA
>NW_015505560.1:160465-185813 GCF_001515645.1 Sinocyclocheilus grahami | reverse complement strand
CACACACACACACACACACACTCACACACTCTCTCTCTCTCTCACACACACACACGCAAATAATTTCTTGGAATTGATTATCGTTTTTTAAATATTAAATTGTCTTCCAAATACTTGGGATTGATGAAAAAAGTTAAATACATACAAACTTATCAATTCTAAAAACTTAAAATATAGTAAGAAACATATGGTATATTTCTTTGTACTTTTTGTATACTTTGAATCTTTTTGGCTAAAAAAAACATTTACAATCATTCAAACTATTTGGATGAAATGATAGGGAAAAAATTGATTCAAAATGTTGAGTACACAAAGTAAAATACACTTAATTTCTATTAGTTGAGAGATGACATTTGTACTTGAACTGGGGGTTAGGATTTTATATAATTATTTATTTTTATGTTTGTAAAGATAATATTAAACTATTTTATACAATTCATTGAAGTAGTTTTTCCATGAATATAGTCTTATTCACAGTTTTTTTTAACATGTTTGATTTAACGCTCTCGTAATGCCAGTTAATGCAGTAGAAAGAGAATAACGAGAAGATGAGTGAAGAACCGCAGAGAGAGACGTGAGATCATCAGGATCAGACTCTTAACAAGCGCTCGTTCCGTGCCAGCTAACATGTTGATGTAATGCTGTTAAATCTGTGGGAACGAATGGACACACACTCACACACACACACACACACACACTCATGCTCATACTCACACACTCACTCACACACACACATACACACACACTCACGCTCATACTCATACTCATACTCACACACACACGCACGCACATGCGCACACAAACATGCACACACACACACTCACTTACACACACACTCACACACACACACACACACTCACTTACACACACACTCACACTCTCACACACACACACACACACGCACACGCAGCGTAACGATGCCGTTAACGAACTCTTGACATCTCTAATCATCTCTGAGACGGATGCTCTCAGTCAGAGAGGACGACCCAAATCATGGCTTAATGTAAAAATCATCTGATGCTGATTAATAACATCTAATCAAAGACACTCGTTACAAGAGATGAAGGCCTGTGTGTGTGTGTGTGTGAGTGTGTGTGGGTGTGTGGGGTCAAAGGTCAGGACCAGGCTCTGGTAGACAGTCCGTGAAACGTTTCCACACCACCAGGATCATGCCGAGTTATTTCATTCGTGTATGTTATGCATTTATATATCAGCGTAGTCTAAGATGTTCCTCTGAGAATTCCTGAGGAGTAATAAAAACACATTCAGTAAGAGTATAGATCTATGAAATGAATGTGGATAGCAGTTCAGATGATTTGATTAGAAATGTTTGGGTTCATATTGTTGCAATTTATTCATTTATTTCTTCATTATTCTATTAATTATCGGTGGGTCCTGTTTTTTAAATATCATTAGGTGTTTGTACATATGTGTGTGTGTGTGTGTGTGTGTGTGTGTATATATAGTATATATATATACTGCAAAAAATATTCTCTTACTTTGTATTTTTGTCTTGTTTTCTAGTATAAATATCTAAACATTCTTGAATCAAGATGCATTTATTTGACAAGCAAAATGACTTTAGATATTACGTCTTGTTTCCTGAGAAATATATCAGAATTTTGTTAGTTTTTGCTTAAAACAAGAAAAAATATCTGCCAACGGGGTAAGAAAAATAATCTTAATTGAAAAGCTAAACGAGATTATTTTTCTTCCCGCATTTGCAGGACCAGGCTCTGGTAGACAGTCCGTGAAACGTTTCCACACCACCAGGATCATGCCGAGTTATTTCATTCGTGTATGTTATGCATTTATATATCAGCGTAGTCTAAGATGTTCCTCTGAGAATTCCTGAGGAGTAATAAAAACACATTCAGTAAGAGTATAGATCTATGAAATGAATGTGGATAGCAGTTCAGATGATTTGATTAGAAATGTTTGGGTTCATATTGAGATTTGACCTGCAAATGATTTTCTTCCTCTGGATTTTTGTCTTGTTTTCCAGTATAAATATCTAAAGATTCAAAAACAAGATACATTTACTTGGAAATTATTTTTTATTTATTTGATTAATTACATTACATTTCAATTTAATTCAATTGAATTTTCATTATTTTATTTTATTTTAAATACTTGGAATTACTTGTACATTTTATTATAATTTTATTTTATTTTATTTTAAATACTTGGAATTACTTGAACATTTAATTTAATTTAATACAATTTTATTTAATTTTAATTTTATTAAATTTTATTAAATTTTATTAATTTTATTTTATTTTATTTTATTTTATTTTATTTTCACTCAAATACTTAGAATTGCTTGGAAATGATTATTTAAATTTTTTTAAATTTTTTTTGTATTATTCCAAATACTTGGGAATGATACAAAAAAAAAATACATTCAAACTTATCAATTCTAAAAATTTAAAATATAGTTAGAAATATATGGTATATTTATTTATTTATTTTTTTTATATTTTTGTCTTGTTTTCTAGTATAAATATCTAAACATTCTTGAATCAAGATGCATTTATTTGACAAGCAAAATGACTTTAGATATTACGTCTTGTTTCCTGAGAAATATATCAGAATTTTGTTAGTTTTTGCTTAAAACAAGAAAAAATATCTGCCAACGGGGTAAGAAAAATAATCTTAATTGAAAAGCTAAACGAGATTATTTTTCTTCCCGCATTTGTAGATATTTTTTCTTTACAGTTTATTTTTTTTCTTACCATTTACAGTTTTCTGACCGACCTGAAATCGAGATGTTTTTGCTTGAGCAGCAAAACTGTGCAAAACTTGGAGTTATATCTGGATTTAAATTGGAAATTTGAATGCAAACAAACGTGAAAGTGATTCTTCCTCCTCCGCTGTGGGTTTCCTGGACCGGAAACATGGGAATATTCCCAAGGTACTCTACAGGGACAACATATCTCATAATGACTTTATGGATGGCATCCCATTTTAATGTGCCATATCTCTGAATTGGCGAGTGAAACGTTGATATTTTAAGCTTAATTAATGTTACGGGTGAGCTGCTCCAGTTCTGTCAGTCCTCGAATCCAGGAGGAATATTATCCATCGGCTGTTAATAAGTTTGTGTCTTTAATTCTCGCTCTCCACACTGAGTCACATGTCGAGATCCAGGAAGATGCGTTTAATCTGCGCGCAGTGTTTCTGGATTAGCGGTGCGTTTTCATTGGCAGCAGCTCTTCGGGGAGACTTCATGTTCAACAGCAACCCTGTGGCCTATTTTATGTCTTTTCTGGGGAAAGATCCTCCTGACTTCGAGCTCAGTAGCGTGGAGCTGAGAGGAGATGCTTGCAGGCTGTTATTGCTAATTAGAAAGAGCAGTGAGAGAATGATTGTGTGTGAGTGTTTTAATTATTCACACACACACTCTCTCTCACACACGCAACACATTCAGTAAGAGTATAGATCTATGAAATGAATGTGGATAGCAGTTCAGATGATTTGATTAGAAATGTTTGGGTTCATATTGAGATTTGACCTGCAAATGATTTTCTTCCTCTGGATTTTTGTCTTGTTTTTGAAATGAATGTGGATAGCAGTTCAGATGATTTGATTAGAAATGTTTGGGTTCATATTGAGATTTGATCTGCAAATGATTTTCTTCCTCTGGATTTGTGTCTTGTTTTCCAGTATAAATATCTAAAGATTCATAAAACAAGATATATTTACTTGAGATGCAAAATGGCATTCACTCAAATACTTAGAATTGCTTGGAAATGATTATTTAAATTTTTTTAAATTTTTTTTGTATTATTCCAAATACTTGGGAATGATACAAAAAAAAAATACATTCAAACTTATCAATTCTAAAAATTTAAAATATAGTTAGAAATATATGGTATATTTATTTATTTATTTTTTTTACAGTTCAGATGATTTGATTAGAAATGTTTGGGTTCATATTGAGATTTGACCTGCAAATGATTTTCTTCCTCTGGATTTGTGTCTTGTTTTCCAGTATAAATATCTAAAGATTCAAAAACAAGATACATTTACTTGAGATGCAAAATGGCATATGCACTCTTGTTTATGAGAAATAGATCAAACTGAAGTGAGTTTATGCTTAAAACAAGAACAAATATCTGTCAAAGGGATCAGAAAAGTCAACTTTAACTTCTTTTCCCATTGATCTCAGACCCCATGTGCCGAGATTTGTTCTTATGTTTGTTTATATTTGTATATTTATAAATGCGTATTTTGATTTAAGAATGTTTAGATATTTCGATATTTTCGATATTTATATATTTGTGTATTTGTAGATGTATCTTCATTTAAGGGTGTTTCGATATTTTCTATATTTGTTTATATATTTGTAAACACATTTTGATTTAAAATATTTATATTTTAGATATTTATTCATATATGTTTATATTTGTGAATGTATGATGTGAGATTTTATCTTCTTTTATAGATATTTTAGATTTGTATTTTTGTAAATTTATCTTGATTTTAGAATGTTTAGATATTTAGATATTTTATGTGTGTGTGTGTCTCTATATATATATAATTATAAATGTATCTTGATTTAAAACATTTTATATTTTTAAATATATTTTGATATTGAAATTATTTTGATATTAAGCATATTTTGAAATATTTAAAATTGTTTATATTTTTATATATTATGTATTTTATTTAATCTATACATATTTTATATATTTATATTTGTAAATGTATTTTGATATAAGAATGTTTAGATGTTTGTGCTGGAAAACTGACTCAAGACTGAGACTGAGCAAAATAACAAACAAACAAACCCCGAGAATCTGTTTTCTCAGCGTGACTTTTGATTGAAAACAGGCCAATCTGACCATAGTTTGCGACAGTTTGGTTGAGATCTTTTAGACCTTTAAAATAAGAAACGAGCAAGATTGCTAAGATTTCTTAGGAGAAACATCTAAGATGAAGCTAAATTCTCCATGTCATTGTGTACATGCATTAATGTTAAAGAGATCTTGGAGCACTGGAGACGCTTAGAAGACTGCAAATGAGATCCGTGAGCGCTGCGTGTTGGGCCGGTTTACACGAGTGACGTGTTTCGGCCGGAATAAGCTGTAAAGTGGACGAGTGCTGAGGTTGGACAGTCTGATGTCCAGCAGGAGAGAGTTTGTGCTCATGATGCGAGTGTCTCTGTTCCTGCTGACGCTTGAGGTCAAACGTCTCCTCAGCTGAGTCTGATGGGAGGAGACGGAGAGCACATGGAGTCACCGCTGACCTTTATACACACACACACACACACACACACACTCACTCTCTCTCTCTCTCTCGCCAACACATCAGCTCTGGTGCTAAAGGCAGCATGAATGTGACACTGCATTCTGGTATTCTGTGTGTGTGTGTGTGTACAGGTTTATATATTCTGGTGGGGACTTAAACCTGAATACACACAGACTCATGGGGACTCTGTGTCACGTTGGGGACCTAAATTGAGCAAAATGCAGAAAGTTTCCTGTGAGGGGTAGGTTTAAAACAGAGATGTTAAAGCGCTTGTGTTGATGTATGTGTGTGTGTGTGTGTGAGTGAGTGAGTGTGTGTGTGTGTGTGTGTGTGAGCGTGCGTGCGTGCGTGCGTGCGTGTGAGTGTGAGTGTGTGTGTGTGCGTGTGCGTGCGTGTGAGTGTGTGTGTGAGAGAGAGAGTGTGTGAGTGTGTGTGTGTGTGTGTGAGAGAGAGAGAGAGAGAGTGTGTGTGTGTGTGTGAGAGTTTGTGAGAGTGAGTGTGTGTGTGTGTTTGCTGAATGTAGGTTTCAATTAATGGCTGTTTAAAATCTTTATCTTGAGCTTGAGTTTGGTTGAGGTCAGTGTTTCTCCAGTCACTAATGAGATCTCAATAGATTCTCCTACACAGCCTTTAAACTAAATTTTGTTAAAGTCTCTTCACATTTTTCTATTGAGAAAAAGACCTCAGGTACACTGCTGGCCAAAGGTTTGGTATAATTAAAGTTTTTCTCACCAAGGCTGCATTTATTTGATCAAAAATACTGTAAAAACAGTAAAATATTATTACAATGTAAATTAGCTGTTTTTTATGTAATATATTACATTTTAAATTTGCTGCTCAAGAAACATTTCTGATTATTCTGATTATTATCAATTCTGAAAACAGTTGTGCTGCACAATATTTTTGTGGAAACTGTGATGCATATATTTTTCAGGATTCACAGATGAACAGAAAGTTCAGAAGAACAACATTTATTTGAAATAGAAATCTTTTGTAACATTATAAATGTCTTTACGGTCACTCTTGATCAATTGAATGTGTCACTGATCAATAAAAGTGAGTAAGTACAAATGTTACTTACCCCAAACTTTTGAGTGTGTCACGGTTTCCACAAAAATAACATAAAAATGTTAACATAAAAATAAAACAAAATAAAAATTCATTTAAATTGCAATGTTAATTTGCAATATAATTTTTTTATTATATTTGTTAATTTAATTAGCATTATTATTATTTTCATAATAGTAATATTTAGTATTGGGAAACAGTCTGTGTGTTCGTGATGGTGATTTTAGTGACATTATTCCACGGTTAGGTGCGACAAGAGACAAGTTTTTCTGAGTGAGTCCGCAGTAAAGACTTTTATATTGAAAGAGACTGAAACAGGGTTGTAAACAAGGAAATTATTTTACTTTCAACATCTTGTAAGACGCAGTTAACAGATGCAGTGTCATCAGAAATCACCCTCAACAGATGAAAGGATAGTAGGACAAAGATATCGCTTTCCTCAGCGGACATTCAAACTAATGTTTTATTGTGAATATGAGATTGAGCTGAAGAATGAACGCTGTATCAGATGCAGGTAACCACACGCGCTCAGTCCATCTCTCTCTCACAATACTCTACATATAATACAGAGAGATTTGAGTACATTAATACAATAAGCTTTTAATGAAGCAGCTCAACGTTCCTTCGTTACTAAAGTTCTAAAGTAACATTCTTGAATTGGTAACGGATCTTGAGCTGAGCTGTTAAACTGTCAAACTGAGATCTGAATCTGTGGAGGAAGGAAGTAGTTCCTCACAAAACAGGGTTTTTAAAGACACTCCGTTGTTGTTTCTTATGTATTAACACACTCGTGCCGTCGAACTGTTGTATAAACGCGATATCACGCTCGTAGCCGTGCTATATGGCTGTATATCAGCACAGATTTGATTACCTACAGCCGAGCTGATATACAGCCATATCGCACTGCTGCTCGTGTGATATCGCTCATATATATAAGTTGTTGTCTTGTTTTGTTTCTTTTAAGAAGAACGTTTTGTCTTTTAGGAGAGGCGTGTGTGTGTGTGTGTGTGTTTGTAAGTGCCTGTGAGGGGTAGGTTTAGGGGTAGGGTTGGTGTAGGACAATAGAATATACGATCTGTACAGTATAAATACCATTACGCCTATGGAGAGTCCCCACTTTTCACAAAAACAAATCTGTGTGTGTGTGTGTGTGTGTGTGTGTGTGTCTTCAGGGCAAAACAAACTTCAGAGTAAGACTGAGAGCAGAAGAACGGTACAATCGCTCCTCCATCATCCCGTCATGTAATCATGTTTACTTTCAAATAAATGTTGTTAGCGCCGATCTTTTGATTAGGAGTTTATGAATGCAAGCATCCATCTGTATGACCATAACACTCAGCAGTCAATTCGTTATCTCGACTGTTATGACTGAGATAACAATAAGCATTAAAATACATGGATGTACTGGATAAACAGTGTATTTTTAATGACATTTTTATTGATACTTTTAAATAGTTTTTGTCTTGTTTTCCAGTAAAAATGTTTAAACATTGTAAAAACCAAATACATTTATTTGGGAAGCAAGTTCCATATCATAATCTGATCATGATTGACACAAAAAGTGAGAAATCATGGTGGATCAATCAGTATGGGTTTAATTTTAAAACTTTTTATTTTAAAGCAAAAAAATATTTTGTTGTAAGAAATATGTCATCACAATTTTGCTTTATATTTGACATATTTAAATAATGTATATGTTTATATTTAATTGCTCTTTTGAGTAAATTTATATTGTTTAGATGGTTCAATTGAAAAATTTGTTCAATGTTGTAAGAAAAATGTTTACAAATTAAATGTTATAACAAATGTTATAGATATTTTCACATGTACACATACATGTTTAAATATGCACTGCACATGCATTACATTTTTATGTAACATTTATATTTACGTAGTAAATAATTAAATTACATATATGTTGAAATATTCATTATACATGCATTAATATATTATATAATAATATATTAATATATATTACATAAATTATAGTAAATAATTGAATAACAATGAATTAATTAAATATTTAATATTTATACATTTATAAAATGTGTAATAACAACAACATTATATTACATTATTATTATTATTATTATAAAAAAAAGTTTTTAATATATATTGTTTTATTTACATTCTTTTAAAATAATATTCTATTGTTTTTAGGATATTTTTATGGATATTTCGACTGGAAAACAAGCCAAAAATACATAATAATGTAAAAAATATTTTTTGCAATGTATATATATTTGATTGTAGTCACTTTATCCTCTATCTTGCATGGATTCAATTCACTGTCCCTGTCGCAGTGCATTCTGGGATTGTGATGTGGAGTATCTGGACGTGAATGGATGATGGATGCAGAGATGTGTCGCGAGCGTCGCTCTAATCTCCCTCCACATGCGAGCCGCGAGCGTCCCGTTCCAGGTGTCTCTGTCTGAACACAGGCTCTGTGTCTCTCTCTCTCTCTCTACGTGCCAGCGGAAGCTCTATTGGCGTCTGCCAGCGCCGCGGGACGAATCGCCAATCCCCAACATGCAGATTATTCTAATAGTAGGCCGCGCTTCCAGAAAGCTCCAGCACGCCGGCGTAATGAATGCCCAGCCTTGTGGGCCTCCAACATAAAGCCGTGTTTGCTGTTCCTATGAATTATTCAAACACGCCTCGAGGCTGCGGATCATTCAGGCAACAGCCAAGAAAATTAGCCACCAATTAGTGTTTATTTACAGCAGAGAGTCTGGTCTCGTCTTCTTTCTCTGCCGCGTTCATGTGTGGTTTGAGGCGCTCGCTGACCTTACAGCAGTAATTCAGATAAAAACACCATTTACTCAAACTCAAGTCGCTCTAAACCTGCGACAAGCTTATTTGGAGATGTTTTGCACCACGACTGATTTTCGATACCTAAGATTTGTGTCTGTTTCTTACACAAAGCATCATATGAGTTCAGTAGACTTGATTTAAAATGCACACGTCATATGAACTACACTGAATAAAATACAAATCTCTGAAACATACAGTAAACAAAAAGTACTTTTTATAATATACTGTAAAATGACACTAAAAATGCAATAAATGTTCATTTTTAAACAATTTAACAAAGCGTAAGTTCACAAAATTAAGAAACAATTATTTAAATGAGAATTAGATATGCTTTGTTAATTATAAAACGACTTGGTATTTTACTGTTAAATTATTTAATGTACCGTTAGATATGGTATATAGTAAGGAAACTCACTGTTAACCTGTAATTTTAATGTAGCATTTTTACAGTTTAAATTATGATCATTTGATGCTTTAATGTATTTTTCCATAATTTTTTGAACCTTAAACACCTCAATTGTCATTGATTATTATGTCATGGCAAATTATAAGATGACCTGTTCTTTTTCACTTAGAAAAATTATACATTTAACAGTATTTTACTGTAAAATTGCATAAATATCCCATTAGATGCAGTTTTTCCACCATATATACACTAACAATAATTTTTCAAAGCTGTAAATAAAACAATGTCGGAGTATATTTTACAAGAATGAATACTATTTCAGTAAAAATAAATAAATGCTAAAATGTTCAGTTTTATACTTTTCTAAATTCCACGTGTAATTCAGTGTATTGCTGTTTATTTGTAATTAGGTGTGAAATTTGCTTGCAATTCTTTTAAGTGAAAATTATTTCTACACCAGCTTTTTTTTCCAGTATAGTTAGGAGACTTACTTTTAAATAATTAACAGGCTGTCGCTGTAGCATTTTTACAGTTTTTTACTGTTAAAATTATGATAATTTGATGCTTTAATGTATTTTTGAATCATTTTTTAAATCTTTTAAAAATCCTCAGTCATCATTGATTATTATGGCATAGCAAATTGCAGCTAGTACTGTAGATAATTCAGAATTTCTCCTTTGTGTTCAACAGACAGAAGTCACAGCTTTTGACAGAATGTTGATTTTTGAGTGAAGCGCTCCTTTAAAATGTCAGAAACTGCAGCTCATGTCAGAAGCAGCATGAGAAGGCATTGGGAATCAGATGTGTGTGTTTGTGCGTCTCCGTCAGATCAGATCAGATCAGCCACTAAATGATGGAGCAGACGCTCTGCTGACTGAAGGGATCTGACGGCGGTTTGATGTTCCTTCACAGAGGAGCGTCCAGATCCCCAAAGCCCAGCGTCTGATCCCTGTTTGTTCCCAACCCAATCCCTTCTTCTGTGTGCTGTGTGTGTGTGTGTGTTTGAGTGTGTGTGTGAGTGAGTGAGTGAGTGAGTGTGTGTGTGTGTGTGTGTGTGGGTGTGTGTGTGTGTGTGGGTGTGTGTGTGTGTGTGGGTGTGTGTGTGTGTGTGGGTGTGTGTGTGTGTGTGGGTGTGTGTGTGTGTGTGGGTGTGTGTGTGTGTGTGGGTGTGTGTGTGTGTGTGGGTGTGTGTGTGTGTGTGGGTGTGTGTGTGTGTGTGGGTGTGTGTGTGTGTGTGGGTGTGTGTGTGTGTGTGGGTGTGTGTGTGTGTGTGGGTGTGTGTGTGTGTGTGGGTGTGTGTGTGTGTGTGGGTGTGTGTGTGTGTGTGGGTGTGTGTGTGTGTGTGGGTGTGTGTGTGTGTGTGGGTGTGTGTGTGTGTGTGGGTGTGTGTGTGTGTGTGGGTGTGTGTGTGTGTGTGGGTGTGTGTGTGTGTGTGGGTGTGTGTGTGTGTGTGGGTGTGTGTGTGTGTGTGGGTGTGTGTGTGTGTGTGGGTGTGTGTGTGTGTGTGGGTGTGTGTGTGTGTGTGGGTGTGTGTGTGTGTGTGGGTGTGTGTGTGTGTGTGGGTGTGTGTGTGTGTGTGGGTGTGTGTGTGTGTGTGGGTGTGTGTGTGTGTGTGGGTGTGTGTGTGTGTGTGAGTGAGTGTGTGAGTGTGAGTGTGTGTGAGTGTGTGTGTGAGTGTGTGTGAGTGTGAGTGTGTGTGTGTGTGTGGTTGCTATCCTTTACTTCATCCGTACAGCAGGAATCACCCGAGCGCAGAGATGTTTGATTCTCCAACATCTTAAATCTCTTGAGTCTGTGGTGAGTTTTATACCACAGTATACCGGTATATCATATATTAAATAATCATGTTGCAATGTCTATTTTTGTACAATCCATTGAATTCAGTCCTTTACAAATGAAAGTTCTCTTTGTTTGCATGAATGACTCAGTGAATCACTTATAAAGACAGTGGCTGAATTCAAAGCTTTCAAGTCAACTCACATTTATTTCTATAACACTTTCAGTTTGTGTCAAAGCAGCTTCACAGAGATGAACAAGAAAATATCATTGAAGGAAACTCAACTATGTTTCAGTTCAGATTCTGCTTTAAAAGACAATAGTGTCATTATTCAGATCAAGTCAGTTGTGTGTTGCTTGAGTTCAGATAGGGCTGCACGATTAACCTTATTTTAATTGTGATCACGATTTCTGCTTTATTTATTATCATCGCCCGCTGGTTATTTATCCTGAAGGCGTTTCTTTTTCATTTGGCATTTGCCTTAAGTTGCATTCATAACAAGCCTCCACAAGCTTTCATGGTTGCGGTTGCCAGATTTCAAGAGTTTAAATCCCCCAATCAGAGCTTTTCTCCTCAATTGATGCATTTTTCTGCCCAGTGGTTTACTTAAAGGGATAGTTCACCCAAAAATGAAAATTTGCTGCAGTAAAGAAGATTTTTTAGCTGAAACCGTGGTTCTCTGTGAATCATAAAATGCAAGTCAGCGGCTGCCCGACTTTGACAATTAAAAAAAAGCAGCACAAAATGAATCCCCCCGTGGCTCCTGATGATATATTGAGATCTTATGAAGAGAAATGATCAGTCTGTGCAAGAAACTGAACATTATTTACAGCATTATTAGCTGCAATCCAGAGCCTCAGGCAAACGGGGAAATATATGATTATTTTCTGTGAACTGATTCTTTCGGACAGTTCGTTTCAATGAACTGGTTTAATTCACTAGTTCGTTCAATCACACTATGACATAACATTTCCTCAATTATATTATTAAAGCACCCAATAATGATGTGAAACGTGGATGTTTTATGTGTCTAAAGCATATAAAGTGAATAAACTCGTCTTCATCAGATCACTGTTTTACATAAACCATGAGAAATTTTAAAAACGTTAATTTGACCCCGCATCAGCGGCTCATTGGTCTTTGGTCCGAGTCGAACTGTTTCCTCAGCACTGAATGATTCATTCATCACAGGATCAGATACGACAGTATTTCAGCTCATTTGGAGTCAGAGTGACTGTCAGGCGTCTGAAAGTGACTTCTGATTCAGTAACTTGTAGATCTGTGCTGCTCGAGCCGCGAACTGATTCAGACGATTCAGTCTGATTCAATGAATTGATTCAACTAGTTCACTAAAAAGAATCAGTTCAAAAGAATGATTCGTTCAGACAGCACTCTGGACCGTTTGCCTGAGGCTCTGGATTACAGCTAATAATGCTGTAAATAATGTTCAGTTTCTTGCACAGACTGATCGCTTCTCTTCATAAGAACTCAATATATCATACGGTTGCAGTAATTAGCATGCAATATCGACATTCAGTTAAAATTTTCATCTTAAATGGATAATTACTGAAAATGCATTGTTTTCTAAACCCCATAAAGCACAGATAATGTGGGAAACATTCAACAATGTGTTCAAAGAGTGTTTCTCTCTGTGGAAATGGGAAATAATTGGCTCACACGTTCGCTCACATTCACACTCTATCGTTCCCGAGGAGCTGAAATCTACACCGGCTTTTATTTTCAAGGCTTCAATCGCGCTTTGTGTTCGCCTGACTGATAAGTTGTCCTGGCCTCTCTCTCTCCACGTCTCCTCCGTTCACGGGAATGTCAGTCAGCCGGTGTGTGCGCGTGACTATAGAGGCAAGAGAATAGATGCCCGGTATGCCATTGAGCGCGGTTGCATGCTGCCAGTGCTGCGTCTCTCTCTTTTGTTTGACCCCGTCGCTCGCCCTCCGTTCCGTCGCCAGGTAAACAGCCCTGAATGTGCGGACATCATCCGCGGCTCCCAATGCTCCAGCCAATTAAATGATAAGGTGCTTGCGGGGCCGAGAGCCTCCGAGATTCCCATTCAGTCGCGAGCGGCGGCACTGGGATTAACAAAGCCATTGGCGAGCATTGGGTTTCGGTAGTTCATCATCGATCAGACGCCAGTTTGGACCACAATGTGCATCAGTAAACCACCATGGCAGGTTTCCCAGACACACAATGCGCTTTGTGCGCGGCCTAAAAGGGGTTTTAATGGAAACGCACGCTTCGTGGGCCGATAATACGCTTTCGATCTGCTCTTGACACTCGAGCGCGTGATTGTCCAGGAGGAACCTCAGAGGAGCAGCGTGGGCCAGACCATTTGTTTTGGGATGGACTATCAGATATAATCATTTCAGCATCTTGAATATAGTCCAGAATGTGAAAAACCGGGTTCCTGATCATCATCGAGATGGTTTTTTCGTGATTGAAAGTTGACTCAGAGTTTGTTGTGAATGTTGTGAAAGTGATTAAGAACCCGTTTAATTTCAGATCTCTTAGAAGAACTGCTTTTTCTTTCAGAGTTTGTGAATTTGTGATCTGATGCTGAAATGATCTGCTCACTTCTCTTCTGCTCAGCAAGGCTGCGTTTATTTGATCAAAAATACAGTAAAAATAGTGAAATATTATTAAAATGTAAAACAGCTGATTTCTATGTGAATATGTGTTAAGCTGTAATGTATTTCTGTGATGCGCAGCTGTATTTTCAGCATCATTCCTCCAGTCTTCAGTGTCACATGATCTTCAGAAATCAGTATAATATGCTGATCTGATGCTCGAGAAACATTTCTGATTATTATCAATGTTGAAAACAGTCGTGCTGCACAATATTTTTGTGGAAACCGTGATACATTTTATTTTTCAGGATTCACAGATGAATAGAAAGTTCAAAAGAACAGCATTTATTTGAAATAGAACTCACATTATAAATGTCTTTACTGTCACTTTTTATCAATTTAATGCATCCTTGATGAATATAAAAAATCTATAAATTCACAATTTTTGATATTCTGTCAAGTGAAAATATCATGTTTCTTCCTTTAAAGCATCATGACGTTTATTTCCTGTTTCATGGTGTTTCCCGTCTCATCCGCTCCGGTTTCTCCGGGTTTCCTCTCTGGAACTCCAGCGGAAGGTTCTGGATTCCAGAACTCAGGATTCCAATCAGTCATTCCTTCACCTGCCGGGGATTTCCGCAGTACGTCTGAGCTTTAATTAACGCGTGTTGCCTTTAAATAATGGAGGTTTTACTGTGGGCTTCGACTGCGCCACTCACCTTTACACTAATTATTAATCAAGCGCTCGAGCTTCAGGATCCGTGAGTCGTGACAGATGGAGTGAATGACGTCGAGAGGATATCCAGGCTCTCGCACAGTTCAGTTAATGTGACAATATGTGCTTTCTGCACTGCCAAAAATAATGTTCTTCCTACAAATATATAAACATCCTTAAATCAAGATACATTTACTGGAGATGCTAAATGACTTATAAAGTCTTGTTTTCTGAAAAACTGATCAAACTTAAGTGAGTTTATGAATAAAACAAGAACAAATATCTAACAATAGGGTCAGAAAAATAAGCTTTATTATTATTAATAATAATAATAATAAAATAATAATAAATGTATATGATTTATTGACAATAATTAGGATTATAACAACAATCACAATAGTAATTATAAGAACTTCCAACATTAATTTTAGTTATATAACTAATAATAATAATAATAATACATTTATTATTTTTTTATTTATATCAGAATCAGAAAGAGATTTATTCCAAAGTATATTATTTTATTAGATTATAAATCTATTTATAATCTACTTATAATGAGGTCTGAAACTTCTTCTTGTTTTAATCATAAAGTCACTTAATTTTGATAAATTTTTCAGAAAACACGACTTCTGTCTTTGTTGCTTTTCAAGCAAATGCATCCTGATGAAAGCAAACCAGACAAAAGCGCTGCGTGTGGTTGAATGAAGGAGTTGAATCAGAATTGAATGATGAATTTCTGGTGACACGTTGCTTGTTATTAAACATCTGCATCCGTCCTTCTGAAGCGCGGCAGAGACGCGTAAACCTCGCTCAGATGTAATCAGTTAATATTCTGCGGTGGATCTGTTGTCCTCCTGCAGGGCTGGAAGCAGATGGCGACTCTACCTGAAGATTCACACTCGTCTTTTAGAAGCAGGAGAGATGCAGTGCATTGTTAGGGTTTGTTGTTTAGTGAACCTGCGGCTCTCGGCTCAGACGTGAAAGCAGCAGAAGTTTGGAGCTCTCTCGAGCCGAATGCTTCATCAATGCACAGAGAGCTGTGCTCATTAGCGCAGAAACAGTTGGTTGGCAGCTGTCTGAGTGTCCCTGAACATCGAGCAGTGGATCTGTCTGAAAACATGTAATTAAGAGTGATTTACTGTGTTCCACTGATGCACAGCAAACATCAGCACATCCAGAATGTGTTTGCATTGAGAATCTGTGATCTGTGTTCGTGCATTCATATCTGAGATCTCTGGCAATTATTGTGTTTCAGTTTATTTTTCATAGTTTTGCCGTGTCTGTATTAGTTCGTTCTTTACTGAAGCAATGCACTACACTCAAAATAACTTTTTTAAAGATGTACACGATTTAATAATAGTACAATTCCATCAAATTGAATTGAATAATCCTTACATATTTTAATTGAATAGCTGAATAATCCTTAATCAGTTATTTTACTATTAATTAAATTGTGTAAATCTTAAAAAAGGCTTAAAAATGTATTTTGAGTGTACTACTACTACTAAAAACTATATTTTATTCATATAATTTATTATTATTATTATTATTGTAAGAATATATTCAACATTAATATTCTTAATATTAATAATTAATTATTCTTTTTTATTTTATATATCTATAAATAATATTATACAATGTAAATATAATAAAATCAATAATATTATTTGTGATTATTATAATTTTATATATATATATTTTATAATAATAGTGCTTATTATTATTCATATTATTATTATATTATTATATGGATACATTTATTTAATATGATTATTTGTTATTATATATCTATTTATAAGAATTAATGTTATTGATAATAATAATAATAATAATAATAATAGTATTATTATACTACTACTACTACTAATAATAATAATAATATTAATAATAATAATAAGCACTATTATTATAAAATATATTATTTAAAATAATTACTTATTTAACTTTTGTTATTATTTACTTATAAAATAATAAATTATTAATAATTACTAAAATGACTACGTACTAATAAATTAAACTACTTATACTATTATTACCACTAATAATAATAATAAATGTATTTAACATTCATAATTGCTTTTTTATTTATATTTAAAATTGTCAGGTAAGATATCGATGAGAGGTTTTTTCTAGATTTTATATATTCAAGAAGATTATCTGGAAATAAATAGTTTAAATGTTTCGTTTCTGAAATGAAAGAAGGCTGTTTTCTGTAGACCGTGTGCCGTTATGATGGAATAGTTGATGGAAAAATAGGTCAAAAGTCTTATGGATTTAATAATTCAGCGTATTAATGAGGCTGGGGGACGTCTGGGCAGCCTGCCTTTGTTTAACACACCATTAATTCATGCCAGCGACGCTTTAGATTTGAAACAACTCGTGTGCGGAGCGCTATTCGTCATGTTTCCCTCCGTCATCAGTTAAACGCTCGAGGAGCCTCTGAAGGCCACAGACCACGAGCTGAGGATGAAGGCTGAGATGAACTGCAGCACTCTGATGCGTTTGGGGAACACAGGCGTGTTAATATAGAGTCCAGGAGTATTGTGTGTTGCTGGACTGATGACGGATGCAGCAGAGCGTAAGAAGAAGCTTTAAAGAACCTGTGAAATAAAAGAGCCTCACTTCTGCTGAGCGTTTGGTTTACATGAACTAATTGATTCATATATATATTTAATGTTTTAATCAAAGGTCTCTCAGGGGCAACTATATAAAACAAACTACTGGTCAAAAGTTAAATAACTACAATTTATTTGATCAAAAATACTGTAAAAATTGTGAAATATTATTAGAATTTAAATATTTGTTTTCTCTGTGAATATGTGTTAAACTGTAATGTATTTCTGTGATGCGCAGCTGTATTTTCAGCATCATTCCTCCAGTCTTCAGTGTCACATGATCTTCAGAAATCAGTATAATATGCTGATCTGATGCTCGAGAAACATTTCTGATTATTATCAATGTTGAACACAGTCGTGCTGCTTGAATAGATTGTATTGTATCGAGTAAGATTGAATAGAAATAATACTTTTATTAATCAAAGACGCATTAAATTGATAGAAAGTGACAGTAAAGACATTTATAATGTTACAAAAGATTTCTGTTTCAAATAAATGCTGTTCTTGTGAACTTTCTGTTCATCTGTGAATCCTGAAAAATAAAATGTAGCACAATTTCCACACAAATATTAATGTTTTCAACACTGAAAATAAAATGGAATATTGTTAAAATTATTAATATACATTTTTATTAAAATCTAATATTTTGTAATTAATATAAATGTTAAATTAATATAAATTTGTAAATATAAGTTAATTGTAAATTAATGTCACTGATGTATTTAAGGAAATACAAATGAACTATTTAAAAAATATATATATTAATAAAAATAACTTCCTTTATTAACATATTTTAAATTTATATAAATATGTAAATATAGATAATTAGATAATTATAAATTAATTTAAATATATTCAATCAGAAATGTTTCTCGAGCAGCAGATCAGCATATTATACTGATTTCTGAAGATCATGTGACACTGAAGACTGGAGGAATGATGCTGAAAATACAGCTGCGCATCACAGAAATATATTACAGTTTAACACAGATTCACAGAGAGAACAGCTGTTTGACATTCTAATAATATTTCACTATTTTACAGTATTTTTGATCAAATAAATACAGCCTGTGTGAGCAGAAGAGACGAGAACAAAAGAAAATTAAATGGTAATAATTACATCGCTTAGTCTACACAATAAAGTCTTGATTTGAAGTCAAACTGCGTGTGTGTGATGCTGTTGTCAAACTCTCCGTCTGTGTGTCCTCGTGATCCGAGTCAAGACGTCTTAAAGCGTTAAGACTGCTCAGCTCATGCTCATCTGCTGGTTTATACGCACTCGGTTCAGATGATTGCATTCCCCTCTCTATCACATGATCCGGAGCGGGATAGCTCAGATGGGATACGTGTGCTTTTGCTGGATTGGGTTCCACAGATAACGTGATTTCTGCTTCGCTCGTTCGTGATAAATCACACCAGCTTTTCATTCTCTGCCCACTCGTTTCATAATTCTCCAAAGTGTGCGTCTGAACGCTCAACCTTGAGTTATTCCCTCTCTCTCAAAGCAGAGAGAACAAGAGGAATCGGTTCCGGATCTTAAAACAACAAGGCGTGTTAATGGTCTTGTTTATTGCGATGATCAAACATAATGAGCGTCCCAGCTGAAGATCAACCCTCAGCGGACGCCTTTCTTACAAATTAGACTTGTAGAGATTGCATAGTGAAACAAATATCCCTGTTCTCTCTCCTTTTCTGCGTTTGTTGTGTTTTCTGCTGGATTCGAGGGACTCTGTGCAGATTAATGTGAGGCTGAAGTTGCTTTGAAACTGTAGTTTGTCAAGCTAACGACTGCTCGGAATATAAAGTAGTTTAACGTACAGTCAAACTATGAAAGAAAAAGTCCTCCGATACTGACTGCAGCTAATGTTGAAGTAAGTGCCTTAAAGTATTTAAGTATTTTAAGAGTCATTGGGAGTGGCCTTTCCTTCTTTAGCCAATCACGAACACTCTCTGTCTGCCAATCATTTTGCACAGTCAGGTTTGCTGACAGTGGATTGGCTGATGTGTCTTTGGAGGGCGGGGCTTCAAATAAGCAATAGAATTTAGAGAAATTATTTTGTAATTAAATCAGAGCTGTATGCTGTATTTTTTAGAGGGCTATATATATATATATATATATAATTATAATTTATTATTATTTGTATATAATTTTATGAAACATTGTCTGTGTTTGTTTTATAAGTAGGAGTGATTATACAAAGTGTGTTTTTTATTACTTTAGTGTTTTAATGCTGTTTTTGTGCATTCTTTCTTTTCTAAAACACAACAGATGATGTTTTGAAGAAACACTGGACCCCATTGACTTTCATTATATGGACTAAAAAATAAATAAATAAACCCACATATTTCCAAATATTTTCTTCTGTGCGCCACAGACGAAAGCAAGTTATACAGGTTTGTTTATTCAGCATTCAATATTCATTATTCCAATTTTTTTTAATGAATCAGATGGTCACATTTTATGTTAAAGGGGTCATATGATGCTTTTTTAAAGATCATTACTTAAACTAATAACAAAACAGTAGCTGATTCAGAAGCGCCAGATTGTCATAGCAAAGTCAGAATTACCTCCTCTCCTAGCTTCACGAAACGGTCGTCCATAAAATGCATTGCTGTTCTGTTGTAAGTCATCTTAAAGATTCCTAAACGCATCTACTTCTGGAAGACCAAATAAAGTGCTTTTGCTTTCGTCTAGAAACACACAGCGTCTCCCTGACATGCTGCTTCAACACTAACTGCGGTGACTGAAACCACGCCTTCTTTCTTTGCGTGAACATTTGGGCGCATTATGCTAATATTCCCACATAGTGAGGTAGATATGTGGGGGCGTGTTAGAACGAGCCGTTTTAGGGGGGGCGTCTTAACTTTGATAAAGAATATCTCTTTGGGTTTGAGACTTTAGTCTTTGCAACTTCAGGGATCTTATCTATGCACAATCAGCTTGTAACACTCCAAAGAGAAAGAACAACTTGAAATCGCATCATATGACCCCTTTAAGGTCCAATTCTCGCTACTAACAAGCCATGACTTTTGCCTCAATGAAGGCAAGTTTTCATTTCGATATACACATTTACATTAAATATTCCACTCTCATTAATGGAGATAAGCACTGAAATTACATAAAGTCATTACGCAGAAGTTAAACAAAAATTATATGAATTTATACTTATTTAGTGGATGCGCTTGATCACTTTTCCTTTGTCGTGCTATGCTTTAATGACAGCGAGGAGTGCTATAGGTGCACAATAATTCATCTTTAAACTAAACTGCAGATCTCATGTTATGAGAAAATATTTTTAGTGAGATCAATGATGCACATGATATTATGGCAGACACTGCTGGATTCAGTGGTCGAGTAGCTCCAATGATAGCTTACTGTGCAACCACAGCTGCATGTGTTGATGTTGTGCGAAGGCATCTCCACAACTTTGTTGAAGAATACCACCGTATTTGAAGGATGCAACTTGAAGAAAATGGTAATTTGCATGTTTCCTTTTAAAATAGGCTACTTTGTCAGCGATGCGCAGAGTCAATTCTATTTACGTCGCAATAAATATAGGCTAAAAATAGCTAAAATATTCAAATAGACTAGAATAATTAAATATGTGAAAAGAATGAGATCAACTCTATTCTAAAAAATTTTTGAACTATTTTAAACAGTTTTGTTTTTATGGATTTTGATGTATTTATGCTAAAACATAACAAGGATACTGGATGATTTTTAGCAATAAAAATTGTGTATGGCACAAATCCCATTTATAGTCCGTATTTCATATTTCCTTAATGTCTTGTACCTTTGACGGTGTTAAAGGGTTAGTTCACCCAAAAATGAAAATTAGGCTGCGTTTTACTCACCCCCGAGTGTACAACTGTTGGCACAAGCTACATTAAAGTGATTATTACGTTTTGAATATGGATATTTTTCTTACAAAAACGCATCAATTCGCTACAGAAGGCCTTTGTTCACCCCCGGAGCCGTGTGAGACACTTTTTTTTTTATGGATGGGCGCTTTTTATTTAACTTCTTTTGGACGAATCTCTTGGATGAGTGGCATTAAACAGCTTGAAAGATCAAAGACCGTTTTTAATATAACTCCGACTGGATTCATCTGAAAGAAGAAAGTCATTTACACCTAGGATGCCTCGGTGGTGAGTAAAACAGCCTAATTTTCATTTTTGGGTGAACTTACCCTTTAAACATGGTGTCACGTGGATGGGAATATGCATGGAAATGATATGCAGATTAGGTTATGCGTTGTAAAGGGATTTTTGCACAGGTTCTGGCGTACGTATGGTTTTATAAATCTGAAAACTTTTGAGCGTACGCAAAATCTAGCTTTTGTGCCTACGTACACTTTTAGGATGAAATCTACGTTGAGTTTTATAAATGAGACCCCTGGACTGAAGCCTGAACCGGAGGAGGTTCGTTAACTGGGCTGATCGGATCCTTATGTTTCTTTCACAGCGTTTTCTTCGGGTCGGTCAGTCCCGATCGAACCGCAGAGGGATGTGGAGGAGGGTAACTTCTGAAGCGAAGCTGTATCGAACGGATCCCTCATAGAGAATCAATTCACATCCAGATAAACACACACAGCCGTGGCTGGATGCATCACATCCGCCAGAACTTAAACAAGCACCATCAGCTCAAACACAGCGCCGGATGCATGCGGTTATTATGTCACGAGCAATTCTTCAACGTTCTGTCATTCTCCTCAGGGATCTTCCGGAAGATTCCATTGTCTGTGTCTCTGCTGCGCACGGGGAAGATTCGATCGCCCCTCCTGCTTGTTTTTTATTGTCCAAATTGAAGCTGCGCCCCAGCGGCTGTGACTCTCATGCATTGACATGAGCGCAGAGAGTTTGCTCGCACCCACCACATCGACATTCTGGACCCGTACCGGAGAGATTGAAATAATGACCAGACGGACCCGTGAATCTCGCTCAAATCGGCCCCATCAGACCGTCCACTTAACCAAGCTGTTCAGCGCCGCCAAAACATTGCATTTTCTCCTTTGAGAAATTGTCGCAATTTTCTCTCCATTTTTCAAATGGCACCACTCTGAAACGGAAAGATGCTTCTTTTAGACTTTATTCACTTGATGTTAAAACACGTTTCAGGGCTTCAGACAGCAACTAAAATACTCTCCAAAGCAACAATTTGATGATACTTTAAAATTAGGAAAAGACTGGAACAGCTTTGATTGCATTGATTGTTCACACTAAAACAGCCCCATTTAAAGTTCACTTTACTCAAACACTAAGTTCATTGCAATTAATCGAAGTTATGATTACTCAATTACTGATTATGTGTTATGTTGAGCATAGCAGATTTCATTTTCCCAGCTTGCTTTTGCTTCCGTAAAAGGATAATTAATGTTGAGAAATTAATTATTTCTGAGATTCCAATTTTAGTTGTTTTATGCAATTTAGTTACATTTCAGCTACACAGATATTTAAGTAAACTCCAATATTTATGAGTATTGTGAACTTATTCTATTTAAGGCATTCGGTTTCCTCAAATGGTCTACCCCATAGGACAAAAAATATATTTGTCAAATATATTTTGAAACATGTTTCAAAATATACAAAAAAAAAATGGCCAGAAATATATCAGCTAAATATGTTTTAAAATATATTTAAATATATATAGGAACATGCTTTACAATGTTTATGTAAATAAATTTTCTACCAATATATATTTTTTGGCTATTTTGTGGATATTTTTGAAAATGTATTTTAAAAATATAAACATATAAAACATTTTTACAATATATTTTGCCCTCCATATATTTTAATCCAAGAAAATACATTCACATATGTCACATTTGAAGAAAATATTTATTTGTTGTCTATAAAACGTGTGAACATATAACACATTTGAATAAAAGCAAGACACATACTTTACAACGGTCCAATAAAAATACAATTGCAATATTTAAAAAAATGTAATCGGCATTTGCATTTAATGTTAGACTGGAATGTATTTTCTTGCCGCTGAAGTACATTTTGAAATATATTTTGGTATATGAAGGTTGAAGCTAAATATATTTTAAATTTCAAAAATATATTAAATTGGACTTCGTTGTATGAAACATATGTTTTTGCCAGAAAAAAATGAATCTGACAACATTTCTCGGAAGTTTGGAAATGAAATGTCTGGTGTTTGGCACTAAACGATTAATGTTCGAAAATAACATAGCAACTACACTAAACCTAACCGATATTGTTAGCAAACCAAACATGAAATAAAAACACATTTGCTGGATCAACCATGCCATTTTATCTTGTTTCTACAAGTCATTGAGCTCTTTTATTGTGACTCATGTTTGACGGGACTCGTACCTGAGCACTTCACAGCACAAGTGCAATGCTGTACCGGGTGCCGGCGGCACTAATGTTCGTTTCAGCTTGAAACTGGAGTGAATTGTAGGTATAGGTGTGTTTTTGGAGTTTTGCATTTGCATGTTTTGCATATTGTGCATCGTTATGTTCTCCATGAGAATCTTCAATGATTGCAAATGTCTGCAAATCAGTTTCTAAATAACCGTCTGTATGTGATTTAGCATCTAAAGTCATTGGGCTTCTACATGTTCAATTTTAGCAGCCAGTGACCTAGATTCATTCACTTGAGCTGAGTTTTATTTGGTGTTTTTAGCAGATAATGTCCACCGTCTCTCTCTTTCTCTCCTTTGACACGTATCAGCTGAAAGGAGAAATGCCAGCGGGCCAGATTATCCGTCCAAATCTGTGGGCCAACTGCTCCATTTCACCATCTGATCGATCGCAGCGAGAGCGACGGCTTGATTGATGATGATATAGCGATTGATTGGTGAAATCCTCTCCACTTCAAAGTGCCCAAACGGACAGTATATATACATGCGATTTAGAGCGAGAGCTGCTCGGCGGGAGCTGCCAATAGAGAGGTGAAATAAGAGAAAGAAAGAAGAGAGTCATGGGCCCCTGAGGGCCGCTCGTGCAGAGGTGGCAGAGAGACAGGCCTGGCAGCGCTTTAAATTACCTGAGATTGGCTGGTGGCGGCGTCTTCAGGGACGCGCGGGAGAAAGACGAGGTATTTGTTAGCGGCTATCCGAACGGATCTGGCGGACGATGAAGACCGGTAATTGCTGAATTGGCAGAGAGAGACAGAAGTGAGCTGTCTCGCTGTCTGCTGCCTACATAGGCCACTCAATAGAGCCTCATAAGTGAGCGCTCTACATAGACAGAAACCCGTCATGTCAAGACTCGACAATTGAGTCCAATGACGTGAGTCTGACGAGAGCGTGCTGCAAAGATAATGATACCATACTCATAAAAATACACTGCACGCACACACATATGGGTCTGCTTATAATTAGATTGGACTTTTTTAGAGATATGTTTTAGTTTTGAATGCATTATGAGGTTATAATATTCTCTGCCGTCTTGTGTTTGTGTCTTCATTGAGCTGGTGGTTGCAGTGAATCTTGTTTACTCTCGCTCACAACAAAACTAACCGCTGTCTAAAATCACTTTCATTACTTTCTAAAGCATGTGTGCAAGCGTCAGATTTTTCACCTGCAACAAAACCGACAACATTTAAATCTCTTAACAGATTAAAAAGACCAGCGTTTAAATCTCTTAACCGATCAAAACTGATCGACATTTAAATCTTTGAACTGAGCAAAAAGCACTACTTTGAAACCTTGTGTATTGTGAAAAGCACTATACAGGTTTGACTCGACTTGAATCCTGGGATTGATTTCTCCATTAGGGATGCATGTGGTGCTGTCAGGAATGATCCTGCTGTCTGGCTTCACATCAGGAGCCTGTATGTCTTCTAGGTAGGGAGCTGACTAGGTTAAGTAGAGCTCCTGTATGCTGTAATACACTGCTGTTTTAATTACATTCATAACAGGGACATTTTCTGTAATTGGACGGTTTTGACCTTCAGCCGGGTCGACTCATCCATTTAATTATTTTGCCTTCTAGTTTTGTTTATGGCTGTATTGATTTAGAGCAAAACATTACACACACACACACACACACACACACTCTCACACACACACACAAACACTCTCTCAAACACACACACACACACACACACACACACACACACTCTCTCTCACACACACACAC
>NW_015505560.1:147412-159661 GCF_001515645.1 Sinocyclocheilus grahami | reverse complement strand
CACACACACACACACACACACACAGACACACACACACACACACACACACACACACACTCTCTCACACACACATACACACACACACACACACACACACACACAGAGATGAGGCGTATAAATGGAATCGTACAGCAGAGGATCATTGATTAAAGGAATACAGCTCAGAAATGATTATTAAACCACTGATTATGCTGATATATAATTGTGGAATAAAACAATATGACTGCAGAATGACTCTCATTTTTCATGCTAGAATATAGAAACCACTGATTATGCTGATATATAATTGTGGAAGAAAACAATATGACTGCAGAATGACTCTCATTTTTCATGCTAGAATATAGCTGTTCTTGTGTGTGTGTGTGTGTGTGTATGTGTGTGTGTGTGTGTTTATGGAGCTAGACAGTACTTTAGGGACAAAAGTCTCTCCAGAAGTTGCATTTGAAGCATTTGATATCCAGTCACACTGGTTTTTGATGCACATCACCTCACTAACATGAACCAATCAGCTGCCGGCTTAAGACAGGACTACAACAACAGTATATGATATATATGATGTTAGAGGAAATGAGTTTGAGCCGCTTACAGTGTGAAAACATTCACATTCAAGCTCACATTCAGTCCAGCCACATGCAGTGACGACTCAAATGATGAAAGTGATTCATATATAAAGTAAATATCAGGTCATTCACTAACCGTGCATGCATTTGTGCATGAAATCTGTGCATAAATGTTTTCAGGAGCAAATATTGATTTGTTTACTTTTTTTTAGTGCAAGATGCTTTTATCTAAAGCGTTGCGTTCAAGCTGTACATTTGATTAGTTCATGCATTTCCTGTGAATCAAATCCAATACTCTACTTTTTGTGCAACACAGGAAAGTCATGCATCAATAGCGTTCATAGTAAACATTAGTATGAATTTCTGAGCAAATGTGGGAACGACTGAAACCACACATGCACAGAAATCACATATTCTGGATGACATTAACACATTAAGATGACGTTTTATACTTATTTTATCTTCTGTTTGTGCATGCTTCAGGCAAGTTCATTAGCATTCAACTCCAATTTCATTAACATTAGAACGAGGTTTAGAACATATTAAAGTGAGCATGTGTTATAAATGTGTTATATGTGAGCACTGTAAAAATTATTTTATAAAAATGTATAGAAAATATTTCTAGTTAATGTCTTGTTTAATTCAGTGTAAATAAATTATTTATTTATTGCAAAATTTACAAAGCCAATCTCACAGGAAAATGTAACTTTTTTATGAAGTGGTGATTTCGTGTGAATTTATATGATGTGAATCATACGAAACTTAAAAAAAAAAAAAAAGCTGTAGAAAATCCTTAAATATAACTCTCACTGGGGCAGATCATACGAAAACATACTAATAAATTAGATTATATGAATATGAATTAGCCACCAATTCGCCCAAACACATAATAGTTAGGAATTGCATTGAGACTGTGTTGATTCGTCGATTTTATTCGACTATTCGATTTTTTAAAATCCTCGACTTCATTTTGCTTGCGTCGACTAACCGGCAAAATACCATAATTAAGCATAATTGTGAATTCACAAACGCTACGATTTAATTAAATAATTCTATGCGATGCAGTTCTAATACAGTATATGCGCTTTAATAAGTACATGTCACAGTAGTTCCACAGGAACGGTTATATTTACATCACGTGTGGAGCGTCTCGAACTCCATCTCTGCATGTTGTTGTGAGTTTGGGTTTATTATAACCTCCATCTGGGAACGCAGCGTGCACCATTTCATCAGATTTAAGGCAAATCATTTATAATTCTAGCAAACTCGGGAGAATACATCGCGGTGAACCCTCACTATTGAGTTTACACGTTTTGATGTCCACATTCTTTTAATTACAGTGGCTATAGCATTTCTGTCCTAAAGAAATGGCCAAATATTAAAGATTAAGTGGACATTTGAGTGAAATGGTGCTTGGTCAATATTAAACAAGGATTAGATCGCACAGTAATGTGTAAAAACAATCAGGCCGTTGGCACCCCCTGCAGGCCTTTGTTGTAATGCGTAACATACATTAGCTCTATTGTTTATAATACATCATGTATTTTAACAGTTTTGTTCAATAAAATCACATGATTTCTTGCATTTGATACTTTATTGGAACTAATTATTATTGCCTCATTGCTATTATATATGTATTTTAAGTAATTTTAAAGGCTATTGTTCACTTACATCTATTTTTATTACCACAAAAAAATTTATTATAATTATAGGGCACTATGAAATCGTTTTATTTCCAAATTAATTTTTTTTCCATTTTCATTTTTCTATACTCTGTTTTAATGGTTAAATTAAAGTCTATTCATCAAAAAGCCTGTCTAATTAATTGAGTTTTACAGTTTTATCTTTACCAAATTCTGTTTTCCATTATTTTCTGGATTCCATTTGAATGATTCCATAAAATTTCCAAGCATCTCCAATTCATTTATTTTATTAAAAAAAATATATATTTTTTTTTTCAGAAATACTGCACATTTATTTAAATTTTAATAATCAAAAGCATCTCCAATTAATTGATTTTATTAAAAAATAAAAAATCTTTTCTTTTTCAGAAATACTGCACATTTACATTTTTCTCCTAAATGAATTCTGGTAAATAACATTTCTGGTAAATACTCCTTCAAAAAGTGTTTTTTGATTATAATTATATTATTAGTAGACAAGAACACGTGGACATGTTGTCATTCTTACGCTATAATACTGAACTCTGATTTCAGTGATTTGGACGATGAGATGGATGCACTTTACTTTTGCTTTAAAAAAAGGATTTCATAGAAATTTGATTTCATTTGGTTTAATAAGTAATAAGTAAAATTGCAGATTTTTTTTGTGGGAAATTAATCGTTTAGATTAATCGATAAAATAGTCGGTAGATTAATCGAAATAAAAATAGTTGTTAGTGGCAGCCTTCTCATTGAGATGGATAAACGTGTGTGTGTGTGTGTGTGTGTGTGTGTGTGTGTGTGTGTGTTAACGGTCTCTCCAGCACTGTGTTCTCCTGAGAACTTTCCCCAGCGTGCTCTAATGCTGAAAGTTTGCTTTTGTTCCTCCTGCAATAACAAAAGGCCTTTTAAGTCTGACTGGAAAATCTTTAGGAGAAATTGGCTCCTCTATCGAGGGGCGGTCGTATTGATTCCCGCCCCTGGCTGGCGCTGCTAAAAAGATGGATAGATATGTGTGAGTGTGCGCCTCTGAAGAGCATTGTGTGTTCTCAGAGAGCTTTAAAAACACATGCGACGACGTGTGTGGTGTTCATGAGCTCGGCTGACGGGACAAATGCGTCCGAGTCTCTCTGTGTGTCTGCTTTGCTGTCGGAGTAAATGAAGTCTCTTTAAAGCGGATCCTGCGCTGACACGCACAGGCCTTGTCAATTACTTGCCTTGTCTTGCTTAGTTAGCCTCACAGTTTACCTGACGCCGCTGTGGAGAGGCGCTCGAAGGGTCGTGTTGCTTTGGATAATTGCTTCACTGTCTTTACTCGGCGTCTGCTGAGAGTCACTAAAGTCAAACACTCACTACACGCCTCTGTGTTTGTGATCCATGCATTTGACTGCTGTCTTCATTCTGAGCGCATTCTAAGTGTTCATATCAGCGCAGACTAAAACTATGAAAAGACATTTAGTTACTCGAAATAAAATAAAACTTAAACTTATTTTATTTCAGCTAGTTGCAAACATTTTTCATTTTCATTTAGTTTAACTTGATGTACTAAAATAAATACAACTGAAATAAAAATGTAGTAACTGTATAGACATGTTTTTAAAATAAAAAACAGATTATTTTAAAATATTTAAAAACAAAAGAATTTATTACAAAATTAACTAAAATTAAAACAAAATATGAAAATAAAAAATAATCCAAAATATTAATAAAAACCAAAATATTTAAAAACAGAGACACACAACAAAATTACGTAATTAACTAAAATTAAAATGCAATCTAAAAATTAAAATTATAGTAAAATTAAAATGAAAAAAAAATTCTAAATATTAATAAAAACTATAAAAGTACAATTAAAATTTACCTAAATATATCTAATAAAAAAAAAATAAAAAAAAATATATATATATATATATATAATCTAAATATTAATAAAAACCATGAGTAAAATTTAAATGGAAACATGAAATCTAAAAATAAAAACTAATTAAAACTACAGTCGTACCTCAATTATGCCAAAATAAAACTGTGTGTTAAGAACTATTTAGATATATTAAAACGTATAAACTAATAAAAATAACAAAAAATACAAAAACTTTAACTAAAATTAAAATGAAAACTAAAAATAAAAACTAATTCAAAATATTAATAAAAAACTAATAGAGTATCAATGATGCTAAAATAAACCTATGTGTTAAAAACTATTTATATGTTTAAAAAAACAACAAAATTACTAAAACTTTAACTAAAATTAAAATGAAATAAAAAAATACAAAAACAAAAACTACTTCAAAATATTAATAAAAACTGTAATAATATCTAAATGATGCTAGAATAAGACAGTATATGTAAGACTAAAATTGAGTAGTTGGTGGGTTGTTATCATCACAAATACATTGTCAGTGTATTATATTGATCTGCACTAGTTATTATGGCAATAAAGGCCGAATATGACTGATTATTCCATTGTTTCTGAAGAGTGATTCATTTATTGTACTTTTTCTGCGGGGTTCTGTAAGGGTAAGTACGGTCGCACATCTTCACTTGAGTTGTATTTAAGTCGAGATGTTTTGCAGACGTTAATGGATTTGTTTCATCTAGAGGCAGAGCGTCAGGGTTGCCAGGTTTTCACAAGAAAACCCGCCCAATAGCGACTCAAAACTAGCCCAAAACTAGATCAAATTGGCATTCCAGGAGCTAGATATCATGTTACTGGGGTCGCTTCAACCCGCGGACATGAAAAATAACATTGTTAAAGTATCCCAATTCCGCGGGAAAACGGTGGACCTGACAACACTGCAGAGGGCCTTTAATAGAATGCGGCTCTTTCTGATAGAAACACAGATTAATTTGAATCGGGATTCTTTAGTTTTGATTTTCAGGTGTCGGCCGGTCGAGGGTGTTTGACGCCCTGCTGCTAAATGCTGGAACAATGCAATAGCATTTAATTTCAAGGACAAAAGAGGCTCCGTCTGCGAAAGCACGTCCCGGTTGCCAGATTGAGTTTGAGACTCCTGTGCAAAGGTGTGACTGGCTGTTTACGGATAAATAATTGTATCAGGACTCGGATGAGGAGGAATTGAACCCCGGGGCCTTTTCAGGGTCCGAGACTGAATTCAATCAATCAATTAATCAATCAATAAGGGCTCTAACGGATAAGACCAATACAGAGCCCTGCTGCTGGGGAATGTTAATTAACCACATCTGAACACCAGAAACAAGCCTTTCGACTCTTTCTGTGAGATTATGGCATTATCAGACCTCAGTGAAAGCGTGTTTCATCCATCATTCCTGCTCTACAACAAACACATCATTTATTCGGCTGGAGAGGCTGCTCTACATATTGATAAATGCTCTAATTGAGTTTGATACGAAGCGATTTGGCTCTTCAGAGCAGATATCAGACGCTTTACTAGCAGAATGAAGAATGGCCTTAACTCGTTTAATCACTGCTGCAGCTTAAACTAATTGTCTGTTCTCAGTGAAAGCTAAATCACAGCTGGTCAGAACGTATGTAATCAATCTGATTGTCGGAAAAGGAATGGATTTTTCTGATAAAGTTTCATTTGTCGAATTAGAGCCGCACGATAATGCGGTTTGACGGTTAATCAGGATTATTATGCTCAAAAATATAATCACGATTCAACGATTCAAGATATAGTCACGATGCTCACAGATTTAGATACAAATGACTGCATGAATGAAACACACACACACACACACACACACACACAGACACACACACACACACACAGACACACACACACACACAGACACAGACACAGACACAGACACACACACACACAGACACACACACACACACAGACACAGACACAGACACAGACACACACACACACAGACACACACACACACACAGACACAGACACAGACACAGACACACACACACACAGACACACACACACACACAGACACAGACACAGACACAGACACACACACACACAGACACACACACACACACAGACACAGACACAGACACAGACACACACACACACAGACACACACACACACACAGACACAGACACAGACACAGACACACACACACACAGACACACACACACACACAGACACAGACACAGACACAGACACACACACACACAGACACACACACACACACAGACACAGACACAGACACAGACACACACACACACAGACACACACACACACACAGACACAGACACAGACACAGACACACACACACACAGACACACACACACACACAGACACAGACACAGACACAGACACACACACACACAGACACACACACACACACAGACACAGACACAGACACAGACACACACACACACAGACACACACACACACACAGACACAGACACAGACACAGACACACACACACACAGACACACACACACACACAGACACAGACACAGACACAGACACACACACACACAGACACACACACACACACAGACACAGACACAGACACAGACACACACACACACAGACACACACACACACACAGACACAGACACAGACACAGACACACACACACACAGACACACACACACACACAGACACAGACACAGACACAGACACACACACACACAGACACACACACACACACAGACACAGACACAGACACAGACACACACACACACAGACACACACACACACACAGACACAGACACAGACACAGACACACACACACACAGACACACACACACACACAGACACAGACACAGACACAGACACACACACACACAGACACACACACACACACAGACACAGACACAGACACAGACACACACACACACAGACACACACACACACACAGACACAGACACAGACACAGACACACACACACACAGACACACACACACACACAGACACAGACACAGACACAGACACACACACACACAGACACACACACACACACAGACACAGACACAGACACAGACACACACACACACAGACACACACACACACACAGACACAGACACAGACACAGACACACACACACACAGACACACACACACACACAGACACAGACACAGACACAGACACACACACACACAGACACACACACACACACAGACACAGACACAGACACAGACACACACACACACAGACACACACACACACACAGACACAGACACAGACACAGACACACACACACACAGACACACACACACACACAGACACAGACACAGACACAGACACACACACACACAGACACACACACACACACAGACACAGACACAGACACAGACACACACACACACAGACACACACACACACACAGACACAGACACAGACACAGACACACACACACACAGACACACACACACACACAGACACAGACACAGACACAGACACACAGACACAGACACACACACACACACACATATACTGTATATATATATATATACATACATACATACATACTGCCGTTCAAAAGTTTGGGATCTGTAAGATTGTACGATTTTTTAATGTTTTTTAAATATGTTTCTTATGTTCACCAAGGCTGCTTTTATTTGATCAGAAATACAGAAAGAAACTGTAATATTGTGAAATATTATTATAATTTAAAATAACTGGTTTCTATTTTTATATACTTTCAAATGTAATTTATTCCTGTGACGCAAAGCTGAATTTTCAGCATCATTACTCCAGTTTTCAGTGTCACATGATCCTTCAGAAATAATATTTAGAAATAATATTTTGGTTGGAATAATAATAATAATAACAATAATTTTTATTTTATTTTATTGAATTGAATTGAATTGAGCAGAATATGTCAATATAAAGATCACTTTAACTTGCATGTTTGCTGGTGTTTTCAGCTCAGTGCTTTTTCCAAAATGTAGAAAGAACATGTGCATATGGTTGCCAGGTTGGGAAGATTAAGTAAACCTCTAGGCAGAAAATAAATCAAATTAAGAGAAAAGATCTGATTGGGGGATTTAAACTCTTGAAATCTGGCAACCACAACCATGAAAGCTTGAGGAGGCTTTTTACCAATGCAACATAACGCAAATGAAACACCTTCAGGGGGGAAAAATTGCAGAAAATTGTGCTTAATATATCAAGAGAAGCAGAAATCATGATCACGATTAAAATATGTTTTTTTCCCCATGCAGCCCTATTTTAAATGATGTGTTTAATCAGGACATTCAAACTGTAAATGTTGTTTTGACGCTTTGATTTGAGTCGACATGATTGGCTGAGCTGAACTTTATGCAAATGAGCAGCGACTCGATTTGGCATCTACCAATGGGAGTAAAGACAGAGGTCATGTGACCTGCCAATAACAGCAGGTCAAACTAAAGCTTAATAAAGTGATCTAATTATATAATGGTGTCATTTTCTGTCAATTCATCATTCTGTCATTAATTACTCATTATCGTGTCGTTTAAAACCTTTCCTTTGTGGAAGTCAGAAGATCATTTGAAGAACTTTTGGGAAGCAAACATCACTGGAGACCAAAATATCTTCTTTTGTGTTGAAGAGAAGAAAGACAGTCGTTTGTAATGAGTATATGATATGAGTAATGAATGACAGAATGATGATTTTTGGGTGAAATAACCTTTTAAGTTGATTTATTTTACTATTCTGACTGCAACACTGTTGTTTTATTATTAACTGCACTTTATTTAATCATTTCCCAAATAAATCTTCAAGGAGAAAACGCTTCACAAATCATTTGTTAATGATGTCAAAGGTCATGCATCTAATTAAACAGTATTTTGGCATATCGTCTGTCATATTATAGTTGTGTCTGTGGAACAGATTCAAACTGAAGTTGATATTCATTATAAATCTTCAAATCGGGTCGGATGTCAGTGATTTCAGATGTAAATCAATATGATCTGCAATATTTCTGTATATTATCGGATCACTATTAATTAATATTAGGCCTGTCTGATCATGCTTATTTGATCAAATCACACTTTTTTTTTTGAGATAACCACAAGAATTTTGTCAGTTTTATTTTATTTTAATATTATATTTATTATGTTATATTTTTATTTGTATTTATTATTATAATTTTCAAATTTCAGTTTAAATAAGAAACATTTAAATGCATAAAGAAATTATATTATATTATATTATATTTATTATATTATATTATATTATTATATTATATATTATATTATATTATATTATATTATATTATATTATATTATTTTCAGGTAGTTTTTCTAGCTGCATTGATGTCATTTGTGCATTTTATTTGCAAACAGGATTATTATTTATTATTATTTATTTTCCATTATTTTTTATTTTGAATTTAGTCTTTTCTTGTGTTCATGTAGAGATACTATTATAGTTTTAATCAATATTGAATTATTTATTTTATTTTATTTTATTTTCCGTTTTCATTTAATTTGTTAGTTTTAGTAATTTTATTTTTATTTTTGTATTTTTATTTTTGTCTATATAATTATTGGTAATTTTCTTTCAGTTTTAGATATTTTTTTCCACAGGTAGGTTTATATTATATTATATTATGTTATGTTATGTTATAAAGAGATTATTCATTTTTGGCTGAACTAAACACCTTCAAGGAATGAGAAAACACTTCCCAAATCTTATGTTGATGATGTCAAAGGTCATGCATCTAATTAAACAGTAATTTCATCATCTGCTGGAATCTCGTTAAATCACCCAAATGCAGAATCTGGAATATTGAAGGTGGTTTTGCGGCGTGTTTTGTCCTCGTCCCTCTGCAGCTCCATTAGAATATCAAACGTCTGCTGTGTGTTCAGATGCACAGAACTATCGAGCACAAACACTGATCGAATCCAGTCGGCCCCGGGCCCCTGGAGTCTCAGATTTATGTGCATTTCTAGAAACAAACACACATTTGAGAAGCGCAAACACAGATGATCAATGGGCCGACATGAAGCATCTGTTGGGCGCCTCACGCGGGGCTGAAGCGTGTTTGAGCAGATATGAGAGATTAGCCGTGTGTGAAGTGTTCAGGAGAGGCTCTGCGCCGCGGGTTTGATTTGCATTTGTCTTTTTGATGTATGACTCCACATATTAAGCAGCCGTAACCTGCTTTCTGTCCCGAGCGCCTCGTCATCCGGCGTGAAGAATCGCGAGTTTCTCTGAGATGAGCACGACGGAGGGTTTCCGCCCACACAAGCCGCTTCGACTGTAAACCAGTGTTAATTTTGACAGCTAATTTTGATTTAGTTTTAGTCATAGTCTTTTGACTACAGTGCCATTTAGTTTTAGTCATCTAAATTGTTTTTAGTTTTAGTCGACTAAATAGTATAAGATTTTAGTAGACTAAATCTACAGTAAATTTAGTCGGCTAAAATCTAATGGGTTTAGTTACAGTGCATTTATTAAGCATTTCTCTAAAATTTCCAAACTCATTATATAGGTTTGATATTAAGGTTTTATCACCGATTTAACTGCGGTGACACACAACATGCCTTCATGTTCAAATTAAATAAAACCACTTCTCATAAAGAACAAGAACATGGTCTTCTTTTTAATGAAATATCAATGGTTATATCGGCTAATTATGCATTCTTTATAGCAACTTGTTTACCATATTCTTAATTCTTTCAAGCAGACATATTTATTTCTATAAATAAATGTAGATTCATCTTTAGGGCTACTGAAGTTTTTCAGTCAAGAGCAGTGCATTATTTTCTGTCTTTCTTTTGTTGCTTGATTAACATCAATGGCTCTGACAATAGCAGCTAAATTAGGCTGCTGTCCCTTTAAAACTGAATGCACAGCTGCAATGGATGCAATGTACAGATATACATTCTCCCTACTGTTTACGTTCACTTAAGACGGAATCAACTGTGTTTACGTGAATACTCGTCAAAAACGGACAATTCGACATCGTTTTGTTTGTAATTCTCCGTTCATGCGACGCGAAAGAGTGCTCGTGCGCTGTGAGAGGCGCTTTCTGTGTGTGTGTGCTTCAGTGTCTGCGCTCAAAAAAAACGGACCGAATTGAGTTCTTTCTTGCGTCGTCAGATTTATCCATATGTCTGCTCTTCTCTTACTCCCACATATTGACATTTTTTTACGTTTTATGCGACGTGCAGCAAGTGTATGTTAGCTTGTGCCCCGCCGGTTCATATGTACGCATAACCTCCGAACCACGCAGCAGATTCCTTCGGAATGAATCTCTTCCCAAATCGTCCCTCCCTAACATTTTCATCTCGTTTTTATTCGTTGACGAAAATGTCAATAGATTTACGTCATAGTTTTTGTCATTCGTTATCGTCTCGTTGTCATCGGTGAAAAAATGTCGTTGATGAAAATTATGACGAAAATTATTCGTCAACTAAATTAACACTGCTGTAAACACAAACAGAGCTTTCAGGTGTCGCTGATGGAGAACGCTTGCAAGTAAGCATCAGCTAACTGCTTCGCCAGAGCCTGATCTGACTGAGCTGGAATCAGTTTTGTTGTGTTCATGGACTCATATTAAACCTTTAGTTCACACAAGAATAACCCATGTCGATCCAAACTTGTAAAACTAACTGTCTAGATTACAAACGATGCCTTCATGCACCAAAATGGACAAAAAGCAGCGCAGAAGTATTTCAGTGGTAGTTCCTGTGACTCGTGCGGTTGTGTGAGGAACAGATCCAAATTTAAGTTGCTGAAAATGTTCAAATGTGGTGCTTTTCTTTGTGTTTTGTCAGGTTTGATGTCAGATGTCATTGATTCTTGCTTGTCTCTTGACATCAATATTATATGAGAAATATTTCTGTGTATTATTGTATGTTAAATCACTGACTAAGTTTAGAGCTGTATGACCGTGGTTATTAGATCAGTTTTGTTTATTTTGTTTTATTCTATTTTATTGTTTTATTTTATTTAGTTTTTCATGCAGAGCAGAAATATGCAGGTATTTTCATCAGCATTGACATCATTGGTTCATTTTATTTGCAAACAGGATTATTAGTTTAAATTTAAGTTTAGTTCGATTTTGTTCAATTTAGTCTTTTCCAGTGTTATTTGTATATACTGTTATAGACAGTGTTAGGTACTGTTAAAGTGTTTATTAGAGG
>NW_015505560.1:128723-141404 GCF_001515645.1 Sinocyclocheilus grahami | reverse complement strand
ACGCACACACACATGCACACACACACACACACACACACACACACACACACGCACACACACAGTCATCATGCTTCAAGTGTGATTGATCAGATCTGGCGTGTAAAAGGTGTTTTTCTGTTTTTCCTGTTTATGCAAGCATTATTGTGCACAGAGGAAGGTGTGTGTGTGTGTTAAATGAGTGTGTTTGATTGCTGATCTGTGTGTGTGTGTGTGTGTAGCAGCTCCTGTGTTGATTTACAGTGAGTTTGTGAGCGCTGCAGCACCGCGTCCTGAAATATTCATTTATTTCACCATTAGTTTCCTTTTCCTCTGGAGAGCACATAACTTTTGGTTTTGCGTCGGGTCGTTCAGATGCACTCAGCGCACGCAGAATAAATCACAGCGCAGCGCCCCTAAGCGACGGGGCTAAAAATGTGCCAATAATCGTTTTCTCGCACCTGTTCGTTTTTGTTTACCCATAATTACAGCCTTGGACATTAATTTCACTCGGACGCTGATCGTAGTTCTGCAGCAGTCCGAGCTCCAGTTTACCATGACGTTTATAAATCCTTCATAATGCGTTCAAAATAATTTTTAAAGACTAGTAAATATTCAGTTAGTTTAGTTTAGTTTACCTTTATTTAACCAGGAAATGAAAAACTCTTGAGATTTAAGCTCTCATTTACAAGAGGGTCCTGGCCAAGATAGGCAGCACATTTAGTTACACATAAAACAAAATACATTCGTTTACGTCACTCAAAACATTTACAATCAGGTGACTCTACAAATAGATCCTTTAAAATACATTTAAAATCATTTAGTGATACCAACTCTTTTAAATAGTTGATTCCAATCAAATGGAGTAGCATAACTAAATGCCCGTTTAGTTATGCTGTTTGTACGAACTTAAAGTTTGTACGAATTTTAGGGATGCTTAAAAGATAACAGTCTTGTGAGCGAAGCCCATAATTCTTTACACCTTTTTGAAATATATTCTGCTGTAAATATGAAGGTGTAACGGGGCTGACGAGATGTGAGACGTGTGGATCCATCTGCAAGCTTTTATTTAAGAGACGTGGTCGTAACAGGCAGGGTCGAACAATGGCAAACAGGTATATGGCGGGCAAAACACAAGAATAGTCCTAGGGCTAGCGTAGGTCAACGATCGGCAGACAGAATCACAGGGGCGAGACGAGAGGGATAAATCCAGGAAAACAGGCAAAGATCAGGACACGAGAAAACAGACAAGGCAAGACTAAGATAAAGCTATGGACAAACTAGACAGGCTCCGTAGAGTAGCTATCGCTATGAGAGTGATAAACGCTATACAATACTCGGCAGAGGGAAGGGATCAGAGTGAGTGTTAAATAGTGAGTGAGTGATATGAAACAGCTATGTGCAATCAGTGCTGTGTGCAATCAGTGAAACAGCTGTGTGCAATCAGTGCTGTGTGCAATCAGTGCAATGAATGACGGGATATGTAGTCCGGGGTGATATACAACAGTGTGTAGTGCGCTAGTCAATGAAAATGGAAAGGGTGACCTCTGATGGCTAGCAGACGGAAGTTCATGGACCGGATTCGTGACAGAAGGAAGTAAACCTACAATTATTTTATATATAAATAAGTACAAATGCTGAAGTCTATGGGATGACAACGCCGGCCTTCCAACAGTTGTAAAATAAGAGCAAATCAAATTACAAGCAATAGCACAAAATAGCCTACTATCCAACAAAGATACAAATGGAAACGGAGCATTTCAGGGCAGGTCTAACGGTGATTTTCAGGTAGCCTACAGAAATTTAATAAATTATGCTAATCAAATAACACTAGTCTTTATATCTTTTTCAAAGTTCAAGAGCAGTGAGTGATTGGTTTTTTCTTTGTTCTGTTTTCTTTGATCAACATTAAAAACAAAGACAACAGCAGGATTATTGGAGTTCTGTGTCTGTCACTTTAACACCGTGTCTACACCGCAGCAGCTTGAAGATGCGACAAAGCGGCCGTTGCGAAGTGCTGGGACTATTTCAGAAATGGAACGGGGAATCCGTTTACTTTTGGCGATTTGTCGTGTTGCGCCGTCACCCGTCAACTTTACGGAGCGTCGTTCACATTTGTGCATGTTTATGTTCTCACAACATTGCACTGTTATAAAAATGTTACCGGCCATCTGGTGACTGACACAGTTTCATATACTAGCCAAAGTCGATGTGATATTTCAGTTTTTCTTTTTTAATAAATCTGCAAAAATGTCAACAATTCTGTGTTTTTCTGTCAATATGGGGTGCTGTGTGTACATTAATGAGGAAAAAAAATTAACTTAAATGATTTTAGCAAATGGCTGCAATATAACAAAGAGTGAAAAATTTAAGGGGGTCTGAATACTTTCCGTACCCACTGTATATATATATATTAGAGAATTGATTTAGACTTATAAGAACGCAGAGGATCCCCAAATTCAGGTGTGAAAAACTTGTTGCATCTTTCCCCAAAAGACTCATGGCTGTATTAGATCAAAAGGGTGTTTCTACTAAATACTGAGCAAAGGGTCTGAATACTTAGGACCATGTGATATTTCAGATTTTCTTTTTTAATAAATCTGCATAAATGTCAACAATTCTGTGTTTTTCTGTCAATATGGGGTGCTGTGTGTACATTAATGAGGAAAAAAAATTAACTTAAATGATTTTAGCAAATGGCTGCAATATAACAAAGAGTGAAAAATTTAAGGGGGTCTGAATACTTTCCGTACCCACTGTATATATATATATGAGAAATTTGATTTAAATTTATAAGAACAAAAACAGTCCACATTTTTGAAACCTACATATTTATTTTTAACAAAACAGCATAAATATTAGTCTGAATAAAAATAAACAAACATTTTACTTGCAAATGAAAAAAAGTTATAATTTGTTCATGCTGCAGTGGTCAGTAGGCATACATATTCATGTTCATCAACAAAATTCAATCTAAAACTGTGTGAGAAATGGGAAAAAGGCTAAATATAATTTACAAAGTTTTTGACACTATATAACTCCGTTTATAATTTTACAAAACTATTTTGACACCAATTGTACTCCATACATACTCGGGTTCAAAATGACCCGAACACTAAACATATACAATTTTTAAAGGATATATATCTTAAAATGTATTTGTAAAAAATTTTTGCAGTGTTCATCAGATAGTCCTACAACAAACTCTCACAGAACTCACGGTTGAGTCCGTCTGGTTGGGATGTGCAACCAAAAATATCAATGTTTGACAGTCGAAGAGCCTCAGAAACCTTTAAATGGCTGACTTTTAATGGGTTCATAAAGACACCTCCTCTGTTTATTGCAGGAATTAAAAGTGCATTATAAGTGTGTGTCCCGCGAGGAGAATTAGGATGAATGAGAGCTGACGGCGGATGATGTGAAGGGGAAGTCTGGTCGCACGCCGCTGTGAAATGAATCACATTTATGCTCGCTGGCGTGGTGGCAGCCCAGCGTTTAACGATGATAGAGTTTGGACTCTTCATTTCTGTCATTGTGAAATTGGCACGAGGCACGGCTAATGATGGTTATGTATGTTGTGCCGTGCATTCACTTCGAATCCCTCTCCACCTCGGTTTAAGCGCTCCTGTTGTTTGGCATATTGCATTATGACGAGGAGGAGGGCAAGGAGTAGATGCGTTCGTTCATTTCCAAGCATGGTAATGGGAAACACGCTGATAATATAAATGTCTGTCCTTTTGTTGCAGGAGATTGTGACTTCGAGAAGCCCTTCTCGTCGTGTGGATACACCCAAGGGCGAGACGATGACCTGAACTGGGAACAGATTGACACCAGTGAAAAGTCTTCGCAGGATCCGTGGGTGCCGCCGGGTGAGACCATCCCACTGATCAATTACTGATCCATTAGTGGTGTTTCATACTTGATTGCTTGATTCATCTGTGTTGATGGAGGTCAAGCTTCTCAATGGTCTCCTCAATGGGCCACTTTGGTCGAAACTGACCGAAAAATTTTACCTTTTGAATTTTTTTTAATTGTTGCTTTATCAGAGTGGGATGACATTTGGTGCATTTTGTCACATTGGGTTTGTGAACACACAAAAAAATCACGGACATGATTCGGATATGTTAAAGGGACGAAAAGTAAAAAAAAAAGCATCTCTTGGTAGCTTCGTGCTCAAAAATGACTGTGGGAAAAAATGCTCATAAAAATTTGTATAAATATTGCATAGTATTATAAAATCCCTTCGAAAATCTAAATAATAATCAAAAAATATTATTAAGCAAGTGTATTATATTGATTTTCCTGAAGAAAAAACAAAACAAAAAAACCCATTAACATTTCAAGTCTTCGGTCACTTTTGACCACGAAGGTACCAAGCGTGACCCAAAAATGATGAAAAAAATAATTTTTTATTATTCTCAAAACGAGAATAATAAAATATCTGCCAATGGGGTTCGAGAAAATAATCGTACTTTCTCTGTGAATTAAGTTTATTTGATTACATTTTATCACAACATTTATTACAATGGCTTTGTGATCTTAGAATAATACATCCAAAATGTGCAACTTTTTAAAAATAGTTATATCTCTTAAAAAATAATTGTTAAAAAATCTGTAGAAAATAAAACGATGTTCTTAATGCATTTGCAAAGTTTCGTTCCCTTACTAAAAACTATGCTTTTTATTTTTATTTTTTATGAATCTCTTCTGGATCAAAACGGACATGAATGCATTATGAGAATTAACTCAAGATACATTTACTTGAAGCAAAATGACTTGAGAAATCAAGTCTTATTGTCTGATAAATGTATCAGAATTAAGTGAGTTTTTGCTTAAAACAAGAATAATGAAAATAATCTTGTTTTCTCAATGGCCTTGTGAATTACAAAAGCAACTCTGGGTCAGTTATTCTTCATTTTACACCGGATCTCTCAGTCTGACCGTGTCAAAAACCCCTCTAAAACCATCAGAACAGACCGGTCTGCTTAATCACATCAGGCTGGTTTAAGTGGTTTATTTCAGCAGGGTCACGTTCAGGACAGTCTTCTTCAGTGTTCGTCTGAGGTTTATGAAGCAACACGTCTGGGATTTAAATCTACAGCCTTAAAGTCATCCAGGGTTCCTCTAAGTCTTAAAAAACCCTTAAAGTCTCAATTCACCCACAAACAAAGACCTTAAAAAGGTTTTAAATCAGACCAGAACATCTTAAATTCATTAAATGTAATGCATACGCTACAAAAAAAGGTGCAAATATCTAAACATCCTTAAATCAAGAAACGAAAATGCAAAATGAAGATGGGATGTTTTGAACAAAAATTAAGGGACTTTATGCTTAAAACATGAAAAATATCTGTCAACGGGGTATAAAAATTAAGTTTATTTTCTGACCCCATTGTTTTAATCTCACTTCGTTTTGTTCAGTTTCTCTGGAAATGTTTAAAACAAGAAAAAATACTGAACAGCATCACGTTTTTGCGTCTGACGTTACGTTAAAAGTTAGTCTAGTAGATTGAATCAGAGATATTCAAGCTTTTAGCATTACTTTTGTTTTTGTAAAATGAATTCAAAAGTGACGGAGATCTGTTGTAAGTTGCATTTTCAAACTTTAGAGTGTTGTCAATACAACTCATTGTCTGCTCTCTAGACATTTACCTTGAGAAAGCATATTGACGTATTGTGTTTCCTTCAATCTTCTTAAAAAGGTCTGAAATGTCTTAATTTACCTTTATAAGCCTACAGGAACACAGTTATCTCACAGCACACATTGACAGCAGATCCACCGCAGGGTTCTGTGTCTGAAGAGCCAGATTTAATGGGGTTTTACCTGATGATTTCATGTTTTAGAGGGATTCTGGCTGATTTAACAAGTGTTTACCCGACGTCTATCTGTTTAACAGGCCGTTTAGCTTTAGAAATAGATTGCGTTCATCTGATGATTTGAAGCTCTAAATCTGCACGATTTCTGGAAGATCAAGTTGTATTGGTTTTTAATGGATGTCATTGAATATATTTGAGCACTGTTAGGTTCTAGAAGTAAAAATGCCATTCTTTTACATTTCTAGGCTGAGGTCACTGATGATATTTGCTATTTGTGACCCTGGAGCACAAAACCAGTCATAAGGGTCAACTGTTTGAAATTGAGATTTATACATCAGCTGAAAGCTGAATAATTAAGCTTTCCATTGATGTGTGGTTTGTTAGGATCGGACAATATTTGGTCGAGATGCAACTATTTGAAAATCTGGAATCTGAGGGTGCAAAAAAATCTAAATATTGAGAAAATCATCTTTAAAGTTGTTCTTAGCAATGCATATTACTAATCAAAAATTAAGTTTTGATATATTTACGGTAGGAAATGTACAAAATATCTTCATGGAACATGATCTTTACTTAATATCCTAATGATTTTTGGCATAAAAGAGAAATGTATAATTGTGACCCATACAATGTATTGTTGGCTATTGCTACAAATATCCCCCAGCGACTCAACACTGCTTTTGTGCTGCAGGGACACATATATCTCCCCATAATCCTGAAATACGCTGTGGAAATTCAGAAGCACCACTGCAGATCGCTCTCAAACTGCTTTTATGTCTGTGTATATCTGAATATTTTGCAATTAAACATCACAATTCATGGTTTTTATGCTCATAGTGATTGAGGTGTAGGTGGTTTTGGTTGCATGGCTTCATCGTTCATTCACCTGCTGAATGAAATGCTGTAATCTGCTTCTGCTGGGTTTGGCTGGTTAGAGCTCTTTATTGAGGATTGTTTGAAATCTCGATGGAGGGAATAATGGGCCGAGATGGTGTGCGATCGCTACCGCACTTTATTAGAGAATAAAACCAGCAGAATCAGCCCTCGTAAAAGCGACCGGCGCTCGATAACAGCTGGCTGATGCTAATGCAGGAAAGACAGGAGCTCTGGGAATGAATTTTTATATCAAAACAGGCAAATCTATTTTAATTAAAGCATTTTTCCTCTAGCAGTGGAAGTCATTAGGATGCTTTTCCCGTATTTGGAGCGTCTCTCTCTCTCTTTAATGCTGCATTGATCGCCTCTCATTTGATTTGAGACGAGGACTCTGGGACTGACAGCACCTCAGGAATCAGACTAATGGAGACGCCGCTCTTGAATGGATATTGTTTTCCTCTTAAATCTGACACGTAATCACACACACGCCGCTCCACGGATAGATCACGTCCCGTCTGGCTCGGTGACTCACGCCGCATTCGTTATGAGACGCTGCTAATTTCAAGCCTCTCTCTCTCTCTGTGGTTACAAATATTTATGAAAATATATAATGCATTACAATAAATACATAAAGGATTCTAATAAAGTGTTACCACATTTTTAGATATTGTAATGGGAAAACAAGACAAAATACTGAGTTTTTTTTAAACAGATGAATGGATACAAAGTATATTTTTTGAAATAATGCATCTTAATTCATTGTCATGCATGAATCAGTCACTCAGTACTCAGTGTTTTTGTATGAAGTTCCTCTCAATGATTCAAACCGGCGTCTAAAAGCACGAGAGACAGTATCTGTGCATCATTGAGGCTTCAGAAATCGACTCGATGCTCACACTAAACATCATCTTCTGACCCGAAAGCCACGAGATTCGACTGCATTTACAAACCTAATCTGATTGTGTTTCTGCAGATGCATTTGAGGATGTATCACCAGAATATTCATCTGTGAAGAGCAAAAGCGGTGCAATCCGTACTTTTTTGCTAATGAAGTCTCATGTTTGTTTTTACAGCCTCATTAACTGAATTAAGTGCTCTGCGTACAGTAAGAGCACGTCTCGTCCCCCCCGCGGATGGAAACATCCCTCCTGTTGTTGCGGGTCGCTCGCAGAGACGGTTACTCTGTCAGAAAGACTGAAGGATGGCAGGAATTAAACCAGACTTCAGTCACATCAGCTAAAGATGACGTCTTGCGAGAAACACGCTAATTGCGTTTGCTGCATTCACGACTGTGACGAGAGAAAGTCAAGCGGGACAGAAACCACCCCGTTATATGATTATAGGACGGAAAATAGTGTCCTTCTACTTCAGTCTGAAGATAAAAGCATCTTGAAGAAAAAGGTTAACCTAAGTCTGATTTTGAATAAATATTTAGAGTGAAATTCTTCTGCGCACCGAAGCTGCATTTATTTGACCAAAAGTACAGTAAAAATAGTGAAATATTATTATAATTTAAAACAGCTGCTTTCTATGTGAATATCTGTTAAACTGTAATTTATTTCTGTGATCAAAGCTGTATTTTCAGCATCATTACTGCGTGTGTGAATATATATATATATATATATATACAAAAAAAAATTTATTCAGCAAAGATGCATTAAATTGATAAAAAGTGACATTTATAAAGTTACAAAATATTTCTATTTCAAATAAATGCTGTTCTTTTGAACTTTCTATTCATCTGTGAATCCTGAAAAATAAAATGCATCACAGTTTCCACAGAAATATTAATGTTTTCAACACTGATAATAATCAGAAATGTTAAGTAATTATTAATTAATATAATTTTGTATTTTTAATTTTAATTATTCATATTAAATTTAAATTAATATATTTGAGTGCTGCTTCCAGGCCTTTTTAATTTTTAATCAATTTTTTTTTTCAATCATTTGTAATTATTCGTATGAAATTTAAATATAAATTAATTCTAACCTAATATATAGTTCAAATGTAATTTGGGAAATTCAAATTTTATTTTAAATTAAAAAATGAAAAATAAAAGTCTTTTTTAATATACATTTTAAATAATATCAACTATAAATAAATACATTTAACATACATTTTAAGTATAAATTAATGAAAATTAATATAAATGTTTTGATTCAAACTGAGCAGCAGATCAGCATATTATACTGATTTCTGAAGATCATGTGACACTGAAGACTGGAGGAATGATGCTGAAAATACAGCTGCGCATCACAGAAATACATTACAGTTTAATATACATTCACATAGCGAACACTTATTTTAAACTGGAATAATATATCACAATTTTACTGTATTTTTGATCAAATAAAATTGCACCCTCAGGAGAACCTTCTTTCAAAAACATTGAAAAATCTTAATTATTACTAATCTTTGTGTGTGTGTATATATATAATTTAATAACATCATAACTCATGTTTCTGGTCTTGCTGTAATTCTGGAGAAATAAGTGTCTGTCTCCATAACCTGTCATCTGAATATAATAATACGATCCACCTCAGAAATGATTTTTCTTTCAGCAGACGTCATCCGTTCCTTCAGTTTCTTCATGATCTCTCTGGTCCTGTAGAATCTCCTGTTGAATTAATGTTCTCCGGCCAATTAGCTGACGACTAGAGCAGACAGACAGACAGACAGAAAAGCCTTTCCTCAGAGTTTATGAAAGTTCTTCAGCTTTCATTTGCGAGATGGAGTCAAGTTTTTTCCGTCCTCATTGTCAGAGTCAGGCTCAATCGCTATTATTTTTCCTGCTCATTTCTTGCGGGTTTTTTCCGGCGAACTCTCACAGCGAGAGGGTTTTTGATTGGTGGCACAATGTGGGAATAGGCTTGTCTGCATTGACATTTGAGAGGCGCCGCCGGGCTTTTTCTCGGGCTTTGACCTCGCCGGGTTTTATTAGCAAATGAGACCTGGAGGGTTTGAGTTTAAAGAGCGGCCCCTTCCTTCCTATTTCAGCCACATAATGATTTTCACAGGGTTCAGGACCCGAGTGTGAACAGAATAATGAAATTACAGCCGTCGCTCGGAGCGTAAAAGCCTGTGGACTTTGATGATTAGCGGCAGACGCTGATGCACGTCGAGAGGAGATTTCTAATCATTAGAGTTAAGATTAATCACATTTACACCAGTATTCTGATTCAGTTCACTGTACGTCAGGAATTCCCAAACTTTATTATCAGCTGAACCCCTTTGACCTGAAATATTTACTTAGTTAAAATAAATATATACACTACCGTTTCTTCTGCTCACCGGGGCTGCATTTATTAGATCAAAAATACAGTAAAAACACTGAAATATTATTACAGTTTAAATGAGCTGATTTCTGTGTGCATCTATTTTAAAATATAATTTATTGCTGTGATGCAAAGCTGAAATAAATATTTCCTCTTTTTAAATGAGCATTTAATTTGGTTGTTTTATTTTATATTTTTGTATAATTCTCTAAATAAAAATAAATAAATTATATACAAATAATATACATTATATACGTTATATAAGTATTTCTGTAGGGTTCATGAGGTCTAGTTTGGGAAACACGGCTTCAAGTCAGTTTGTTTATTTATTTAGTTTAATAAACAGCAATAAAACGTGTTTAGTTCATATTAATATATTAAAATAAAAACGTTTTATTTATTTATTTATTTGGATATTCACCATTAATTTATTAAATAAAATAATACAAATATATAATATATTTATTAATATATTTATTAAACTAAATATTTATTTAAAAAACATTTTTTAATTATTATTATTATTATGTTGAAAACAGCAGAGTAGAATTTTTTCAGGATTCTTTGATGAATAGAAAGATCCAAAGATCAGCATTTATCTGAAACAGAAATCTTTTGCAACATTATAAATGTCTTTATCGTCACTTTTGATCAATTTAAAGCATCATTCCTAAATAAAAGTATTAATTTCTATAATTTCTTTCCCCTCAAAAAATAAATAATTATACTGACTCCAAGCTTTTGAATGGTAGAGTGTATAATGTTACAAAAGTTTTTATTTCAGATAAATGCTGATCTTTGGATCTTTCTGCTCATCAAAGAATCCTGAAAAAATGTACTCAACTGTTTTAAATATTAATAATAATAAAAGCTGTTTCTCGAGCAGCAGATCAGCATATTACACTGATTTCTGAAGATCATGTGACACTGAAGACTGGAGGAATGATGCTGAAAATTCAGCTGCGCATCACAGGAATACATTACAGTTTAACACAGATTCACATAGAAAACAGCTATTTTAAATAGTAAAAATATTTCACAATTGTACTGCTTTCGCTGTATTTTGGATCAAAGAAATGCAGGCTTGGTGAGCAGAAGATACTTCTGTAAAACACATTACTGTTCAAAAACCTTTGACTGGTAGTGTACACTGTTATTTATGAATGAATGAATGAATGAATTATGCATTTAGATCATCAAAATATGAATTCATAGACAGTGTTGGGGGTAACGCATTACAAGTAACGCGAGTTACGTAATCAGATTACTTTTTTCAAGTAACTAGTAAAGTAACGCATTACTTTTTAATTTACAAGAGAATATTTACAAGAGTTACTTTTTCAAATAAGTAACGCAAGTTACTTTTTTACCCAATTTATTGATTGACAGCTCTGGTGTTGCCATGGTGACAGAAATCAGAAGATGTTACTGTAGTTCTAAAATAAATATGAATATGCATTAATTCATCTCACTCACACAAAACACAGATTCAGTATTCCTCAAAATGAATAAAAATTATTTAACTATTTAACTATGACGCAAACCTGCAATAATTAAATGTTAAACAACACAAATATCCTTTATGTATTTATACTGACCTTCGACGATCCAGTTCAACCATACTAATACGCACAAATTACTCTAGACAAACATTTGTGTGTCTTTTTTTATTGCTGAAGTGTGTTTCTACATCAACATTTCAATATTTCTTCTTCTGCATTCTACTGTACGGACGTAAATGTACTTTCCCTTCAGCCTGAGGCTTATTCATTTCCCTTTTGGTGTGAAAAGGCTTTTATTTTCGCCAAAAACAAACAAGCAAGCCCTGTTCAGATTTAAAAAGTAACGCAAAAGTAACGTAACGCATTACTTTCCATAAAAAGTAACTGAGTAACGGAATTAGTTACTTTTTCATGGAGTAACGCAATATTGTAATGCATTACTTTTAAAAGTAACTTACCCCAACACTGTTCATAGATACCAAACATGGTATAGGTGAGGTTGCATTAACTAGTGATTCTATCATAACGCATGCATAAAACAGTGTAGATACAAAAGACAATGCATGAGTAATAATGCACAGTGACCTGGCGGTCTGTATTTCATCCATAGAAAGCTTTGGCTACAGATTAATGGGGAAAAGTCCTTTTCTGTGGGTCTTAGGTGTGTGTTTCAGTAGGGAATGAAGGATCTTTAGGTCATAAAGTGTGTCAGGTCAAGCTGAGATGTCCTGGTTGCCATGGTAACCCAGAACAGTATTCGTAGAAATAATGAATTTCAATGCATTTTGTTTTGCACGAGTATTATTTTAGGATTAAGCAAGCATGCAAGTTCATTCTAATGTTTGATTTGAAATCACGTTTATAGAATTAGCCGTTCAGAACTGTCACAGCACGAGGCTTTAATTTAATCATCGCTGATCTCGTTAATGATCTGTGACGTATGATGATGCCGTGATATTTCGGGCTGCGCTGTATTTAGCTGTCTCTCATTATGAGAAATCTCTCACACATGTGAAACTTCTCTTGTAATAATGTTGTGTGATGTCCAGACTCTGTTTAACGAGCTGTGCGCTCTCCCAGCATCAGTGAAGCAGGCCAGGTAATGGTTTCACCTTGTGTTTTACACCAGCAGACTGTCACGCTCATTTGTGCGAGACGAGCTCAGATTAAACTAGGATTTCATTCCGGATTCGTGCAGCTGCTGGAATTTGGCACGTGAAGTGTGTTTACGA
>NW_015505560.1:126760-127952 GCF_001515645.1 Sinocyclocheilus grahami | reverse complement strand
TTTAACCCCTTTTTTATTACCCAATGTCTATGCTTCTGACCTTCGATGATCCAGTTCAACCGTACTAATAAGCACAAATTACTTTAGACAAACATTTGTGTCTTTTTTTATTGCTGAAGAGTGTTTCTACATCAACATTTCAATATTTCTTCTTCTGCATTCTACTGTACGGACGTAAATGTACTTTCCCTTCAGCCTGAGGCTTATTCATTTCCCTTTTGGTGTGAAAAGGCTTTTATTTTCGCCAAAAATTTATTTTATTTTAAAAACAAACAAGCAAGCCCTGTTCAGATTTAAAAAGTAACGCAAAAGTAACGTAACGCATTACTTTCCATAAAAAGTAACTGAGTAACGGAATTAGTTACTTTTTCATGGAGTAACGCAATATTGTAATGCATTACTTTTAAAAGTAACTTACCCCAACACTGTTCATAGATACCAAACATGGTATAGGTGAGGTTGCATTAACTAGTGATTCTATCATAACGCATGCATAAAACAGTGTAGATACAAAAGACAATGCATGAGTAATAATGCACAGTGACCTGGCGATCTGTATTTCATCCGTAGAAAGCTTTGGCTACAGATTAATGGGGAAAAGTCCTTTTCTGTGGGTCTTAGGTGTGTGTTTCAGTAGGGAATGAAGGATCTTTAGGTCATAAAGTGTGTCAGGTCAAGCTGAGATGTCCTGGTTGCCATGGTAACCCAGAACAGTATTCGTAGAAATAATGAATTTCAATGCATTTTGTTTTGCACGAGTATTATTTTAGGATTAAGCAAGCATGCAAGTTCATTCTAATGTTTGATTTGAAATCACGTTTATAGAATTAGCCGTTCAGAACTGTCACAGCACGAGGCTTTAATTTAATCATCGCTGATCTCGTTAATGATCTGTGACGTATGATGATGCCGTGATATTTCGGGCTGCGCTGTATTTAGCTGTCTCTCATTATGAGAAATCTCTCACACATGTGAAACTTCTCTTGTAATAATGTTGTGTGATGTCCAGACTCTGTTTAACGAGCTGTGCGCTCTCCCAGCATCAGTGAAGCAGGCCAGGTAATGGTTTCACCTTGTGTTTTACACCAGCAGACTGTCACGCTCATTTGTGCGAGACGAGCTCAGATTAAACTAGGATTTCATTCCGGATTCGTGCAGCTGCTGGAATTTGGCACGTGAAGTGTGTTTACGA
>NW_015505560.1:120479-126718 GCF_001515645.1 Sinocyclocheilus grahami | reverse complement strand
TCACACACACACATGCACGCACACACACACTCACTCACTCACACACACACACACACACACACACACACACACACACACACACACACACACACACACACACACACACACACACACACTCACTCACGCACACACACGCGCACACGCACACACTCACACTCACTCACTCACACACACGCACGCACGCACACACACACTCACTCACTCACACACACACACACACACACACGCACACGCACACGCACACACACACTATATACTGTAGACAGACCTTTTAATAAAGACTCATTTGTTAACATAAGTTAACTCATTTATGACTATTTAGTAAAATTATTATTATTTTTATTTTTTTACAACATTTAATAGTCCTGTCAATGTTAGACAAAAAAATACATTGTTTGTTCATGTGGTAATATGGTCAAATGTGGTAATACTTTACAGTAAGGTCTGTTAACATTAGTAAATGTATGAAGTACAAATGTATTAACTATATATATAATTTATTAACCTTTGTTAATGTTAGGCAATACAAAAAATGCCATTGCTTGTTCACAGTGCATTAACTGAAATAATTTATAATAATTTTTTATTTATTTAATTATTTTAATACAAATATTTAATTATTTAAATACAAAAATATTTTTACTTTTATTTTTCCCACACAGATAGACATTTTTAATTATTTATTTGTATTAATTTTATTTTCTAATTAAAAAACATATTAGCAAATGTTAAAATTAACATTAACTAAGACTAATAAATGCTGCACAAGTATTGTTTATTGCTAGTTCATATTGACTAATGTATTTAACTAATGTTAGCAAGTGAAACCTTATTGTAAAGCGTTAGCAAAAATGTGTTTAACTTTTACAGTAAAATGCTACAATAAAACTTAATTGGTTAACTGTAAGTTAATTTATTGTTTTTACTTGCAAAAAATAAACAAATTTGTCAATATTTGATACATATAATGTGATTTATATCATATAATGTGTATATAATTTGTTACATATAATGTGATTTTAAACCTTTTATTCTTACTGTATTTGGTAAGGTATATAAACAATAAAAACTGATTCATAATATTAATTAAAATCTGCAATAGCATCTCAAAGATACTAAAATAGCACTGTTAACAAAGGTTAATTCATGTAAAACACATATTGCTCATAGTTCATGTTAACCAATGCATTGACTAATGTTAATGAATGAGACCTTACTGTAAATTAGTGCATTAGTGTTCATGCATCTGTTGGGTGTGATGTTGTGTCATGTGATGTGTAGCGGGTCGTTAGGGTCATTAGAGCAGACGTGTGTCTCTCATCCAATCAGACGCTGAGCTTGGCCTTTATTAGACAGTCGAGGAACGCCGCAGCACTAATTGGGCCGAACGCACTATTGTGAAGAAGGAGAAGACGTCGAGCGCTCGTTAGGATCTGCTGCTGGAGTCGTTAGGCTGAACTGATGGACAGAGCGCTGAGACTCTACACTGATTAATACGGCTTTATATCACCGCCTCTGTGCTGGAAGATCATTCGTAACTAATTAAGCAACATATGACAGGGCTCGCTATGTTTTAAATATATATATTTTTTCTTATTTGATTCAAAGCTGCAGAAGATATTTACATGTTTTCCAGAAAAGTAAACTTATGATCGCAGTTGTGTAATGTCACTGATGGACTGGAGTGCTGTGGATTATTGTGATGTTTTTATCAGCTGTTTGGACTCTTAGCTGTCTTTGATATCTTCCTCCATCTCTGTCTCTCTTGTTCAGTTCAGACATGTTCTGCAGCGCTGTGAGTGTGTGTGTATCTGTGTGTCTGTGTGTGTGTGTGTGTGTATCTGTGTGTCTGTGTGTGTGTGTGTGTGTGTGTGTGTCTGTGTCTGTGTGTATGAGTGTGTCTGTGTCTGTGTCTGTGTGTCTGTGTCTGTGTCTGTGTCTGTGTGTCTGTCAAGTGTGTATGAGTGTGTCTGTGTGTCTGTGTGTATGAGTGTATCTGTGTCTCTCTGTGTGTGTGTGTGTGTGTGTGTATGAGTGTGTATGTGTATGTGTATGAGTGTGTCTGTGTGTCTGTGTCTGTGTCTGTCTGTAATGGTGAGTCAGTGTGTGTTGAATTTGGCAGCAGCCTGATTGAAACAGATATAGATTAATTAGCAATGCTAATTAAGATGAATTAAGCTGCTCCCTTAATGAAGTGGCTCCTCTTTAATCAATTATCGTCACTGTGCTGATTTGAACGTGTTGATAAACACATTAATGTATTCCATATGTCTCATAAACACAGTCGTGTGTGACGGTGAGACTCACGTTCATCACGGATCTGAACCTGTGTTTACACGCCACAAACCACATTTATCTGCTGCTTTAGAGAGAAAAGGGCTCTAATTGTATTTTTCTGAAAAAAAGTGATTCTAGTTTCAAAATAAATAACATTATAATAAATCAATATAATTGTAAAAAAAAAAAATTACTACTACTACTAATAAATTTCAATTATTTTTTAATTTATTATTTAAATAAAAGATAAACAAAATATAGGATTATTACTACTTTAACACTTTACTATTATATATGTATGTATATATATATATATTATACACACATACACACACATATATATATATCTTCAGAAATCAGTATAATATGCTGATTTATTATCAGAATTATCAACAGATGTGCTGCCAAATATTTTTCTGGAAACTGCGATTCTTTTTTCAGGAATCTTTGATGAATAAAAAGTTAAAAAGAACAGCATTTATTCAAAATATAAATATTTTCTAACAATATAAATCTTTGCTATCACTTCTTGACAATTTAACACATCCTCGCTGAATAAAAGTTTTAATTTCTTTCAAAAAAAGAAAGAAGAAAAATATACTGACCCCAAACTTTTGAACGCTAGTGTATATAGTTAGAAAATATTTCTATTTTAAATAAATGCTCTTCTTCCAAAAAAAACATGAAGCAGCACAACTGATAATAAATCAGCATATTATACTGATTTCTGAAGATCATGTGACACTGAAGACTGGAGGAATGATGCTGAAAATACAGCTGCGCATCACAGAAATACATTAGATTTGAATGTATATTAAAATAGAAAAACGTTATTTAACCTCATAATAATATTTCACAGTAGAAAATTTTTTTCCTGCATTTTTGATCAAATAAATGCAGCCCTAATGAGCATAAGAAACAAAAAAAAAACATACAAAATCGTTCTGATCCCAAACTTTTGACCGGTAGAGTGTATATATATATATAATATATATTTTTAAATAACATCTACATCATATGGACACTTTCACAACTCAAAAATGTGTCAGAGAGCAATTGCATTCACAATAATTTTCTTGACTGACATTTATATGTGAATTAACAATCAAACGGTTCAGAAGTGCAGAGAAAGTGAGATGTTGGGTTTATCGTCCACAGGTTCTGCGTTCATGATGGTGAACTCGACGGGTCGGTTCGCGGGTCAGAAGGCTTTGCTCTTCACGCCACAGCTGAAGGAGAACGACACGCACTGCGTCATATTCCAGTATTACGTGGCGGGACGAGAGGGAGGACGGCCTGGACATCTGAACGTCTACATCAAGGAGAACAACAGCCCGATGGGTTTGCCTGTGTGGAACACGTCTGGACCGGCTGGACGCAGCTGGAACCAGGTGGAGCTCGCCATCAGCACATACTGGCCCAACTTCTACCAGGTGAGATCCACTCACACGCCACTGTCTGGATCAAACCGGGTTTTTATGCCGTGCAAACTTAAAGGGTTAGTTCACCCAAAAATGAACTATTAGACTGTGTTTTACTCACCCCCGAGGCATCCTCAGTGTATATGACTTTCTTCTTTCAGACGAATCCAGTCGGAGTTATATAAAAAATTGTCCTGGCTATTCCAAGCTGTTTAATGGCACTCAGCGGGTGTCGCATTGCTTCAGTCAAAAAGAAGTGAAATAAAAAGCGCCCATCCATAAAAAAAGTGTCTCACACGGCTCCGGGGGGTGAACAAAGGCCTCCTGTAGCAAATCGATGCGTTTTTGTAAGAAAAATATCCATATTCAAAACGTAATAATCACTTTAATCTAGCTTGCGCTCACTGTTGTACACTGGAAGCAGCTCCGGGCGGATGACGTATGAGGTCAGCTTTGCGCATGGATGGTCGCTTTTTATTTCACGTCTTTTGGACTGAAGCAATGCAACACCCGCTGAGTGCAATGATAGAGCTTGAAAGATCAAAGACCATTTTTAATCTAACTCCGACTGGATTCGTCTGAAAGAAGAAAGTCATATACACCTAGAATGGCTTGAGGGTAAGTAAAACACAACCTAATTTTCATTTTTGGATGAACTAACCCTTTAAGTAGCTGTTTGTTTGTTGACATTATCTGTAGATGATTTGTGATGAAGACTTTGGTAACATCAGTAAGAATGAGTTGAAAATGAGAAATGGATCAGTAGTGTTGCACACCAAATGCCATTTCTATTCAAAACATGCTATATTTTATTAAAAAATTCAGAAGCTGTTTGATGTTTTTAATGTCTGAACTATAGGACCAGCAGGAAAACACCCTTACCTGGGGCTGCGCGATTTGGGGAAAAAATCTAATTGTGAATTTTCTGGTTAAAAACTTAATTTAAAGCCCCGTTGGGTTGCACAATGATTATGACTTTAAAATATTATTTATAAATAAAACATAAAACTAATTAAGGATCGATACTGTGACATTGTAATATTTTACTGTAAAATAAAAAGTAGATTTAAAGAAAATGTAATTTTATTTTACAGTACAACAGTAAAATTACAATGCTTAAGTCTTAATTTCTTCATATTCAAAGATTAAATCATTGCGCTTTTATTTGGTGGTAAACTGCATGCAGCTCTTAAAGCTTGTGTTTTGTTGGCAACAGATGGTTTATATGTGTTTCTCAGTACAAGTTTGTGAAGATGGTTTGTGTTGCTTTTCAAAGGCGTGTTGTACGCAGATGAAGAGATGCTGAAAACACCCGATCATGAGCCGCTCACCTGTACAAGAACACAGCATATATTTGTGTGTGTGCATGTTTATCTGGTTTATGAGGACACACATTTGTATAATAACATGGGTATGACATAGGTATTACAACGAGAAGGTGATTTATGAGGACATTTTCAGTGTCCCCGTAATTCAAAAGGCTTATAAATAATTCAGAATTAGTTTTTTGAAAATTTCTAAATGCAGAAAGTCTCCTGTGAGGGGTAGGTTTAGGGGTAGGGTTGGTGTAGGGCAACAGAAAATACGGTCTGTACAGTATAAAAAACTTTACAAATATGGAGACTCCCCATAAGCCATAAAAACAAACCTGAGTGTGTGTGTGTGTGTGTGTGTGTGTGTGTGTGTCTGTGTGTGTGGTCAGAATGTTATTTTCTGTCTTTCCGTCACCTGACCCTCAATTTCAGGTGAATATAATGAAAATCTTGTCCTCCGTTAGAGAGAAAGAGAATCACATTTTCTGCTCCTGTAGAGCTTAATTTTCACATGTGCTGAGAGAGAGAGAGAGAGAGAGCTCTGATTTCACACATGCTGGTCATTAGCGAGCGGCTCTCATGGGCATTGACGGAGCCCCGTGTTAATTGGTGGAACGAGCCCCAGTGACCCGGCGCTGGGGAAGCGTGTTTGGGTAAATTACTCCATTAGAGTGGCGCTGAGGAGCGGGCGAGAGAGGTTACGATGAGACCCGGCCTGATTAGGAGAAACAGCGCCAGACCCTGCCATACGGGATCATTTCATCTCTACAGATTCATCATGACGTCTGGAGGAGTTTGAGACGCTTCATAAGCCAGATCAATGATTCTGTTGGGTTTATTCAGATTATTGCATTAGTTGCAATTAATTAAAATTAATTTTCTTATTTACTAAAATGTGTTCCAAACCTTTAGTGGTCACATCTTTTAAAAGACACTTAATATTCAATAATATTATTGATTTGACTGATCAAATGATCAGATGAGAACAAAACCTTACTGAATTGATCTGAATAATGACTTATGTAGTGCTGTTTTACTGCTGAAATTGAATTTGGTTCATAAATGATGGATTTTTCAATATTGACAATATTATTGACTCAACATTGAACTGAATAAATAATAAATAAATAATATATATATATATATATATTTCAAATATACAAAAAATGGCACAAATATATATATATATATATATATATATATATATATATATATATTTGCTAAAATG
>NW_015505560.1:111907-112499 GCF_001515645.1 Sinocyclocheilus grahami | reverse complement strand
GGTGAATTACTCCATTAGAGTGGCGCTGAGGAGCGGGCGAGAGAGGTTACGATGAGACCCGGCCTGATTAGGAGAAACAGCGCCAGACCCTGCCATACGGGATCATTTCATCTCTACAGATTCATCATGACGTCTGGAGGAGTTTGAGACGCTTCATAAGCCAGATCAATGATTCTGTTGGGTTTATTCAGATTATTGCATTATTATATTATTGCATTAGTTGCAATTAATTAAAATTTATTTTCTTATTTACTAAAATGTGTTCCAAACCTTTAGTGGTCACATCTTTTAAAAGACACTTAATATTCAATAATATTATTGATTTGACTGATCAAATGATCAGATGAGAACAAAACCTTACTGAATTGATCTGAATAATGACTTATGTAGTGCTGTTTTACTGCTGAAATTGAATTTGGTTCATAAATGATGGATTTTTCAATATTGACAATATTATTGACTCAACATTGAACTGAATAAATAATAAATAAATAATATATATATATATATATATTTCAAATATACAAAAAATGGCACAAATATATATATATATATATATATATATATATATATATATATATTTGCTAAAATG
>NW_015505560.1:107526-110339 GCF_001515645.1 Sinocyclocheilus grahami | reverse complement strand
TATATTTGCTAAAATGTTTCAAGATGCATTTGTGTAAATATATTTTCTTCCAATATTTTTTGTCCATTTTTGCATATCTTTAAATATATATTTTGCCTTTCATAAACTTCAATTTTCATTAAGCCTAAATGTAGGCTGCTGTAAGATTGGAAATTTATTTTTTGCCCCTGAAATACATTTTGAAACTACTGTAAATATATTTCCATACATATACATATATATATATATATTTTTTGTCCATTTTTGCATATCTTTAAATATATATTTTGCCTTTCATAAACTTCAATTTTCATTAAGCCTAAATGTAGGCTGCTGTAAGATTGGAAATTTATTTTTTGCCCCTGAAATACATTTTGAAACTACTGTAAATATATTTCCATACATATACATATATATATATATATATATATATATATATATTGCTTTAGCTGAAATTGAACTTGCTGGGTGTACTTTTTATTTATTTATTATGTTATATTTAATTTTTTTATCTCTCTATTTATTTTAATATTTCCATGCAATTATTATTACTTGTATGTGAATCTTTGCTTCATGCATTTTTATTATAATGTAAGTTTTATGTGCTTGCATTTTTAAAAAGGTAGTTACAAATGACCATCTGCTGAAATTCAAAACAAAATCATTTTAACATGAGAAAAAAGCTGCTGAAGCAGAAGAAGTCCATGCAACCCTGATCTGACCTGAAGTTCCTCATTCTCAAACACAAACACACATGTAACCCTCAGATTAACAACAGCGAGCGTGTAGTGAGTACGGCGGTAAACGGAGACTGTCCGTCTGTGGTTTTAACCTCAGCAGCCTGAAATATGTTCCTTCACTGCTGTTCATGAAAACATCCAGTGCATTTGTCAGGAAGACTAACCCACACAGCATTCCGGCTTTGGGAGCGGTTGAACATGCACATATCTGACATCGATGAGTATAAAGGGCCGCAGGAGACGCCCATGTGTTGGCGCCTGTATTTCCTTTCTATTCTTAGAGATATTTCCATCCCGTCTGCATTTAGGAATGATCTCAAATGCTGCCCGATTAGCTCAACTGGATGATGTTTGATCTCTAACTAGCGTGTGTTATTAAGGCTCTTGAAAGGATTCCACATGCATCGCTCTGTGTGATAAGAATAGAGCGAATGTGTATCTAATTAGCGACGTCAGGATAATTATAGGTTGCTTTAATTGCACAGTATCGTAAGTGATCGTCAAAATGAAACCACCTGGTGCTTTGGACATTATTTTGTAATTACAGTCTCGATTTGATGTTTTTCTCACTAGAAGGACACAGTTGAATCCGACATGCTAATTGGTGCGTTCAGGTCAGCGATCATAACTTTTAATTGATTGTGACAGGCATTTAGTTTTTATGCATTCTGCATCTGACCCGTTCAGACGTCCTCGAGAGCATATTTGTCCTTTGACTCCGGGAACAGTGGCTTTACTGGTTAGCTCAGATTTAAGTGCAACCTAATGTCTTCAGTCCTGAAATGCTAATTATAATTCATGTGTAATGTTAGTAGCGCAATGAAAAGTTTGTTTACTTCTCGACATGCTCGTTCTGAAAAAAACAAAGCTTCATCTGAGTGTTTGCGGGGGCTGCTGTGTGTCGAGCTGGAGTCAGACAGAAGATCCTGTTGTTTTGTTTCTATAGTGCTTTATACAGTACATATTGTATAAATTGACAGAGCGATGAGAGCTCAAACGCCACCCTGAGCCTTCACATTCTCTTCATGAGACAAGACTGAGATGATAATGAGACTCGTCTGAACACTGCTTTCACCTGTGTGACAAAGCTCATCTCTCTTCTCATCTTTAATCATTCTCTTCACTTGTCTCATCTCATCTCCGCTCTCATCTAGTCTCATCTTGGCTCGTCTCATCTCATTCTCTACTCTTGTCTCATTTCAGCTCTCATCTAGTCTTCTCTTGGCTCGTCTCATCTCATTCTCTACTCTTGTCTCATTTCAGCTCTCATCTAGTCTTCTCTTGAATCTCTTGATTCATCTTGTCTCGTCTTGTGTCATTCTCTACACTTGTCTCATTTTAGCTCTCATCTAGTCTTGTCTTGAATTTCTTGATTCGTCTCCTGTCGTCTCATCTTCTCTCATCTCATCTTGTCTTACCTCTTGATTCATCTAGTCTCATTTGCTCTTTCTTCTCATCTAGTCTCATCTCTTGATTCATCTCATCTCCTCACAATCTCTTGTCTCATCTCAGCTCTCATCTAGTCTTCTCTTGAATTTCTTGATTCGTCTCATCTCATCTTGTCATATCTCATCTCAGGTTTCATGTGGTCTTCTCTCTAATCTCTTGATTTGACTAGTCTCTTCTCATCTAATCTCGTCTTGTCTCGTCTCATCTCATTCTCTGCTCTTGTCTCATCTCAGCATTCATCGAGTCTTCTCTTGAATATCTTGATTTGTCTCATCTCACCTCATTTCGTCTCATCTCATTCTCTACTCTTGTCTCATCTCAGCTCTCATCTAGTCTTCTATTGAATATCTTGATATTTGTCTCATCTCGCCTCATCTTGTCTCATCTCATTCTCTACTATTGTCTCATCTCAGCTTTCATCTAGTTTTCTCTTGAATCTCTTTATTCATCTCATCTCATTAAACTTTGTCTTGTCTCATCTCATTCTTTACTCTTGTCTCATCTCAGCTTTCATGTAGTCTTCTCTCGAATCTCTTGATTTGTCTCGTCTTATCTCACCTCGACTCGTCTTGTCTCATCTCATTCTCTACTTTTGTCTCATCTCAGCTTTCGTGTAGTCTTCTCTCGAATCTCTTGATTTGTCTC
>NW_015505560.1:91074-105371 GCF_001515645.1 Sinocyclocheilus grahami | reverse complement strand
TCGTCTCATCTCATTCTCTACTCTTGTCTCATTTCAGCTCTCATCTAGTCTTCTCTTGAATCTCTTGATTCATCTTGTCTCGTCTTGTGTCATTCTCTACACTTGTCTCATTTTAGCTCTCATCTAGTCTTGTCTTGAATTTCTTGATTCGTCTCCTGTCGTCTCATCTTCTCTCATCTCATCTTGTCTTACCTCTTGATTCATCTAGTCTCATTTGCTCTTTCTTCTCATCTAGTCTCATCTCTTGATTCATCTCATCTCCTCACAATCTCTTGTCTCATCTCAGCTCTCATCTAGTCTTCTCTTGAATTTCTTGATTCGTCTCATCTCATCTTGTCATATCTCATCTCAGGTTTCATGTGGTCTTCTCTCTAATCTCTTGATTTGACTAGTCTCTTCTCATCTAATCTCGTCTTGTCTCGTCTCATCTCATTCTCTGCTCTTGTCTCATCTCAGCATTCATCGAGTCTTCTCTTGAATATCTTGATTTGTCTCATCTCACCTCATTTCGTCTCATCTCATTCTCTACTCTTGTCTCATCTCAGCTCTCATCTAGTCTTCTATTGAATATCTTGATATTTGTCTCATCTCGCCTCATCTTGTCTCATCTCATTCTCTACTATTGTCTCATCTCAGCTTTCATCTAGTTTTCTCTTGAATCTCTTTATTCATCTCATCTCATTAAACTTTGTCTTGTCTCATCTCATTCTTTACTCTTGTCTCATCTCAGCTTTCATGTAGTCTTCTCTCGAATCTCTTGATTTGTCTCGTCTTATCTCACCTCGACTCGTCTTGTCTCATCTCATTCTCTACTTTTGTCTCATCTCAGCTTTCGTGTAGTCTTCTCTCGAATCTCTTGATTTGTCTCATCTCTTCTCATCTCATCTCGACTCATCTTGTCTTGTTTCATCTCATTCTCTACTCTTGTCTCATCTCAGCTTTCATGTAGTCTTCTCTCGAATCTCTTGATTTGTCTCGCCTCTTGTCATCTCATCTCGACTCATCTTGTCTCGTTTCATCTCATTCTCTACTCTTGTCTCATCTCAGCTCTCATCTAGTTTTCTCTTGAATCTCTTTATTCATCTCATCTCATCAAACTTTGTCTCGTCTCATCTCATTCTCTACTCTTGTCTCATCTCAGCTTTCATGTAGTCTACTCTCGAATCTCTTGATTTGTCTCGTCACTTCTCATCTCATCTCGACTCATCTTGTCTCGTTTCATCTCATTCTCTACTCTTGTCTCATCTCAGCTTTCATCTAGTTTTCTCTTGAATCTCTTTATTCATCTCATCTCATTAAACTTTGTCTCGTCTCATCTCATTCTCTACTCTTGTCTCATCTCAGCTTTCATCTAGTCTTCTCTCGAATCTCTTGATTTGTCTCGTCTCTTCTAATCTCATCTCTTTTTTTATAGTTTTCTTATATTAGCTTATCTCTCCTTTAGTCTAATTTAATTTGTGTTCTATCATCACTCGTCTCAGTCTTGTCTCTTCTCTGATTCTCTGTTCTTGCCTCATCTGGTCTTCTCTCGAATCTCTTGATTTGTCTCGTCTCTTCTAATCTCATCTCTTTTTTTATAGTTTTCTTATATTAGCTTATCTCTCCTTTAGTCTAATTTCATTTGTGTTCTATCATCACTCGTCTCAGTCTTGTCTCTTCTCTGATTCTCTGTTCTTGCCTCATCTCAGCTATCATCTAGTCACACCTCTTCATCTTCTCTTGTTTTCTTTCTTATCTTATTGTCTCATGTTGTCTCAGTCCATCTCTTCTCAGCTGGTTTAGTTTCTTGTCTCTCCTCTTGTTGCATCTCTTTCAAATTGTCTCTTCTCTTATGTCATCTCCTCTCATATTGTCTTGTTTTATTTCTTATCTCATCTCATGATGTCTCATCCCATCTCTTCTCGTCTCATCTTATCTCTCAACTAACCTCTTCTCATCCCATTCTCTCCTTTCCTCTACTTTCATCTAGTCTCATCATCTCACCTATTCTCATCTAATCTAATTTCTGGAAACATTTTTATCTTTTAAAAACTGGTCTCTTCTGATCACTCCTCTCATCTCACCTCTTCTCATCTGGTCTCATCTCACCTCTTGATTCATCTCATCAAACCTTGTCTCATCTGATCACTCATCTCATGTCTTCTCATCTTGTCTCCCCATTTCATTCATCTTATCTCTTCAAATCTTGTTTCATCTCTCCTCGTTTTTTATCTTGTCTCATCTCATCTTGTCTCACCTCTTGATTCATCTGGTCTCATTTGGTCTTTCTTCTCATCTCACTTATTCTCATCGAGTCTCATCTCTTGATTCATCTTCTCTCATCTGATGATGTCTTATCATCTTGTCTCCCCATTTCATTCATCTTATTTCTTCAAACCTTGTTTCATCTCTCCTTTTTTTATCGTGTCTCGTCTAGTCTCATCTCATCGAGTCTCCTGTCATCTCATCTTCTCTCATCTCAACTTGTCTCATTTGGTCTTTCCTCTCATCTCACTTCTTATAAAATATCATCTCTTGATTCATCTCCTCTCATCTGATCTCTCCTCTCATCTCACCTCATCTCGTCTAGTCTCATCTCGTCTCCTATTGTCTCATCTTCTCTCATCTCATCTTGTCCCATTTAGTCTTTCTTCTCATCTCATCTCACCTCTTCTCATCTAATCAAACTGTGTCTCATCTCTGTCTCGTCCAGGTCCGTGAGTGCGGTAAGAGTTTGCTGATGGCAGTGGCGGGGTTAAAGTGATGCAGCAGCTGCAGTGTGTGTGTGTGCGTGTTAAAGAGAGAGAGAGAGTGAGAGAGACAGAGCTGGCAGTGCTGTGTAATATTATGGTCTGTCTGGAGAACCGCACCCAGTTCCTGAAGAAGCCATTAATTCCTGTTTTTCATCTGTGCTCGTGTCCTCCAGGGGAATCCTGTCCCTCTGACCGCTCCAATTGGACAGTCAAACATCAGCATCTCTGTTTATGCTTTTTTGGGGATGGATGGCAGCGACTGCTGGTCAATTAAAACAGACTTTTATCCACATTCAATTACAGTTATGTCCCTTAAAATGGAAGAACTTCATATACTCACTCTCATATCAGTCTAAACTCGTTTCAGAAGAAATCACTCTTCTTCATGCAGAGAAAGTGATTTAGTCCAACTATGACTTGAAATGGATAGATTAGTCAGAATGATCATTCTGTCATTATTTACTCGCCCAGACCTGTATGACTTTCTTCATTGGAACACTTCAGGAATTTTAAGGTCCAAACAACATTGGAACCCATTGAATTTCATTGTATGGGCAGAAAACGTTCTTCAAAGTATCTTTTTTGTGTGTTTCACAGAAGAGATTAAGTCATACAGGTTTGGAATGACTTTAGGGAGAGTAAACGATAACAGAAAGATGTGAGGAACAGACACACATTTGAATCCATGAGAATCTTAATCCTCAAATCGTTTTTCTTCTGTATATTTAAATATGACATCAAGATATACATTCACTGGCACTGAATGGAAAAGAACGGCAAAAACATTGTGTTCCACAGAAGAAAGTAAGTAAGTCATACAGGTTTAAAACATCATGAGGGAGACTAAATGATGACAGAAAAAGGTTTAATCAAGTTAATCCAAGTTTGGTTTTAGAATTTGTAGGAAAAATGAGTCTTAAATAACTTGATTAGATTCTGTTTTAAAATTTTAATAACTCAAGTATGGTTTTCATCATGAAAATAGCCAAAGAAGCTGGCATGCCGTTAAAAACAAACCGATGACTGTTAAATTTTGAGTGAATTTGTCCTTTAAAACAATTATGGCAAAACCAAAAACACAATTTTTTGGCTAAAGCAGCTGATCTCAAATATATTTCACTGTATATATAATTTGATCTGCTTTATCACGCCATATTCGCGGTCAACAGCTGGCGCAGGTCAGTGTGACCGTGATGTTCCCCTGCGTCGCAGAACCAGCTCAAGGGACGCCTGTCACATCACACACCGAATATGCATCATAATAGCAACCTTAGCAGAGAGCAGGCATCCCAGAATCCTTCACTCGGCACTCTTTAGCCCTGAACCCCAGAGTCCGGCTGTCGAGTTGAATTGTTTGGCTGTATAAACGAAGTCTGAAGTGAGCAGATTTAGCACATGCTGCTGCAGCACCTCGCTGATAGAGCCGTGATTTACTGTGTCTATAAACGCCACCATCTGACAGACAGCCGATTCACCGTGAGCACCCTTGGAGCCCGCTCCCCTTACGCCGCTGATTTAACAAGTTTGGTCCAATAACTAAAGCCAAATGGTGTTTTAATGAGCGCTAATGACCATTGTGAATGGTGCTTTCCTCATCCTTGCGTGGCATTGTGTAAAGCCTCACCTCCTCGAACCCTGCGGGACTCCTCTGTGTGACATTTTGAGAGCACGTCCATTTATCACTGTGCTTATGAGCTTTCTCTTTCCTCCGCAGATCGTCTTTGAAGCGGTGACCTCTGGGCAGCGCGGCTTTCTGGCCATCAAGGACGTCGTCCTCCAGGGCCATCAGTGCAGTAAGACCCCGTCTCTGTCGTAAAAACACCCTCATCACCCGCTCCTTGGCCTTTTCCTGGCACCCTCCAAATATCAATATCGTCTGTCTTTCTCCAGGCATTGAAGTCGAGCCATAAAAGAGAGCGTAATAAAGAAAACAAAAGACTGAAAAGAGGAGGGAAGAAGACGATAAAGCTTTCATGTAATGCTGGAGAGATATCAGTTAGCAGGATGAATGGAGGAGGATGGAAAGGGTCAAGTGGGATTTTGCTGTCTACTTAGGCGGCATCTTTAAGGGGTCATATGATCTTGCGAAAAAATAACATTATTTTATGTATTTGGACTCTTAACTTTTATAAAGAATATCTCTTTGGATTTGAGACTTTAGTCTTTGCAACTTTACAGATCTTCTTTATGCACCAAGAGCTTGTAACACTCCAAAGAGAAAGAACAATTACAATCGCATCATATGACCCCTTTAACTGATCATGTGACACTGAAGACTGGAGTAATGATGCTGAAAATTCAGCTTTAATCTCAGGAATTAATTACATTTTACAATATATTCACATAGAGAACAGCTTTTTTAAATGATAATAATATTTCACAATATTACTGTTTTTGCTGTATTTTTGAGCTAATAAATGCAGCCTTACTGAGCAGAAGAGATACAAATTCTTAATTATTCCTAACTTAGGCATATACATAAAATAATGAATTAGTTCATTTTTTATTATGATGCTTTTCATTATTGAATTAAACATGCATTGTCTGCTGAACAGTCAGCTTTGCATCACAGGAATAAATTACATTTCAAAATATGTTAAAATAGAAAACAGTTGTTTTAAAAATGAAATAAATAAAATAAGTAAAATAAAAATATAAATACAATAAGTACAATACAATTGTAATAAAGAAATTGTCATTTTTAATCAGATTACAAAAACAATTCAAATGCTTGTAATCAGATTACAGAAACTTAAAAAAATAAAAAAATTACATATAGATAATTTACTGCCAGAGTGTAAATAATACAATACAATATTTATTATTACAATAATAATACATTGCATATATATATATATATACACATATTTATGGTAACACTTTACAATAAGGTTCATAAATTAACATTAGTTAACTACTTTAGTTAACATGAACTAAGAATGAACAACACTTCTACAGCATTTGTTAATCTTAGTTAACGTTAATTTCAACATTTACTAATGCATTATTAAAATCAAACGGTGCTAGTTAACATGAGCTAATGCACTGTGAACTAACAATGTTAACTAACATTAACAAAGATGAATAAACACTGTAATACATGTATTGTTAATTGTTTGTTCATGTTACTTAATACATAATAAATAATAATCCAAATAATGCAGTTTAGAGCAGAAGTGTGCGGATGCTGATGAATGTGACTGTAACACTATTTGATAGGATTATCCTCATATGAACGGTTTATTGTTCAGTGATTGTGAATAGAATACAGATTATAGATGGTGAAGTAGATATTCAGTCCCTTAACAGCAGATTAAACCAGGAATACGTCGAGCTCAAGTGGATTTACTGAGAAAGTTACGGTTTCACTGGCAGTGCTCAGAGTGACATACTACTGTGTGTGCATGAAAGAAAGAAGTATGCAATATGAATTTAGGCACAACATGGAATTGGGATACACATGGAGTGCCCAGATGATCTAAAATTGCAATAGTGTATACTATAATGCAGTGCACTTCACTTTTTAGGGATTTTCCCCTTTTAGGATGAATGGATCGGACTAAACATTCTTAAATCAAAATACAAGCAAAATGACATGAGATATTAAGTCTTGTTTTCTGAAAAACGTATCAAAACTAAGTGAGTGTAAGCTTAAAACTTGGGGAAAAAACCTGCTAATGAGGTAAAAAATTAAATTTTAACTGGCCTTTTCAAAATCATGATGCTTAATAATCACCAAATATTAGATTCAATCTTTTGATTGTTTACTTTTTTATTCATTTGTGGATAATTTTAGCAATATTCACTCAAAAACTGAAGTGCATAAGCTCAGATCAATGAGGCCTATGATCAATCAGTTCTAAACAGAAACACAAAACCTGTGCTGATTGAAACGAAATCAAGTGGACAAAAAGATTCAATCCAATATTTGTTAATAATATAGCATAAGAAAATTATTTTTTTTAGGCCGGCCATTTTTGATCGGGAACACCACAAGTGTAACAAGGTGGGGAAAAAATCCCCAAAATAAAATAAAATAAATAAAATAAAATAAAATAAAATAAAATAAAATAAAATAAAATAAAATAAAATAAAATAAAATAAAATAAAATAAAATAAAATAAAATAAAATAAAATAAAATAAAATAAAATAAAATAAAATAAAATAAAATAAAATAAAATAAAATATTTATTTATTTTACGATTTTGTCCAATGCAATAACATTAACCAGCATTTTTAGGAAAAAGAAAATCCTCTCCAGATCAAAATGACCAAAACACAACATATGGGTGAATTCAAAGGGAAAACTAATTTATTTTTCTGACCTCATTGGCATAAATATATATATTTAATTTTTTTAAGCTTAAAATTACTTAATAAAAATACAAGACATAATATCTTCTCTCATTTTGCTTCTCAAGTAAATGTGTCTTGACGTAAAAAAAAAAGTAGATATTTGTACTGGAAATCATTAAACATACAGTATGTGTACTGAAAATGTCCCCCGCCAACAAGTTCAGCTATTTGCACTTAGTGTAAATCAACACTGCCTAATATTTAAGACATAATGTGCATTATAGAATATATATATATACACCCTGAAGCACAAAACCAGTCATAAGGGTCCATTGTTTGAAATTGAGATGTATGCATCAGCTGAAAGCTGAATAAATAATCTCTCCATTGATGTGTGGTTTGTTAGGATCGGACAATATTTGGCTGAGATACAACTATTTGAAAATCTGGAATCTGAGGGTGCAAAAAAATCTAAATATTGAGAAAATCATCTTTAAAGTTGTCCAGATGAAGTTCTTAGCAATGCATATTACTAATCAAACATTAAGTTTTGATATATTTACGGTAGGAGATTTACTAAATATCTTCATGGAACATGATCTTTACTTAATATCCTAATGATTTTTGGCATAAAAGAGAAATGTATAATTGTGACCCATACAATGTATTGTTGGCTATTGCTACAAATATCCCCCAGCGACTTAACACTGCTTTTGTGCTGCAGGGACACAGATAATATATATATGCATGCATTATACAGAACGCTAGTAACACAAGCAGTGCGTCTCAGAGATGAACTCGCTAAACAGAGGTCAATATCAACATGTTTATATAGTGTTAATGATGGATTTGTGAAGGATGATTGTGTTGAAGCTCTGATGAGTGCATGCATACGGCACAGCATCGCTCTCTGACGGTCTCGCTATCATCACAGCGGAAAGAAACGCTTCTTTAGCGATCAGAGAGAGAAGATGGGCGCTGGAGATATAAAGGTGGCTGCCGAAATATTGAAGAACGGAGACAGCAGTGTTTCCGCGGATCAACTCAAGGTCACAGTGGCCCGAGTCAAATATTAGACATCATAACCTGATTCAAATGAGCTTTCATCTCACAGATGCGTTTGGTTTTAAATGCACATTGACCCAGATATGAGTGCGCTTTGTAGCAGAGACTAATGAGAACTCGCTGTTAAATCAATAGAGTTAAGGTTAGAGTTTTAGGGGAATATTATTAGCTGAGCGCAGATTAAATGAGAAACCAATAATGATTTTTGTGTTGCACTCGTTCTGAAAAACAAGGAGGTTGAGAGGGAGATATTGATGTCGGTAATAAAACATCTTTGGCGCAGTTGAAGAGACTGAGGTTAAGATCACATTGAACCCTAATAAATGAATCAGTATGTGTGCTGTTGGATTTACAGTAGAACCAGTAGAGAGTTATAAACGAGTGAGAAGAGCCGCTCAGATCGTCTGACGAGAAATATTTGAGATCCTCTCGAGATCTCTGACTTTTGATCGTTTGGCAAATCTGAGCAGAGTGTGAGACATCGTTGAGATCTCATCTGAAACTCGAGAGATTATTGAAGTCTTTTTGGTGTTTTTGGACACACTGTGTGTTTTATTGAGCTAGAGAGAATATGAGAGATGTTTTAGTCTCGGTGAAACTAAGATTTGTTTTCAAAATACTTGTTTTAAGTATAAGCCTTATTAATTTTGTGAAAAAAGTACCAAAGAAAGATCATTAAAAACAAAAAAAAATTTTTTAAATCAATTATTATAAATTATTTATTAGGTAAATAATTAACATGTACATGTAACATATACATATAATATATAAATAATTAATTTAAAAATATTTATAAAGGAAACAATGTTTTGTTTGATAGATTTTGTTCTTGTTTTAAGGATACAATGCACTCAATTTTGTTAGGTCTATGCTTAACGAAATTTCCATTTCAAAAAAATAAATAAATACATACATAGACAATAAAATAATTATTTTCTGGAAATAAGTTTTAATGCCTTGTGCAATTTTGCATTTTAGGTAATTATATCTTAACTTGTAGATATAGTAACTTTAAAGTCAAAATAAAAAATATTGATATTTTTTAAAGGAAATTGTTTTGTTAGATATAGTTTGGTTTTGATGCAACAGTCATGCACATTATAGTGAATACAATTCTTAGTCATGAATATGAGAAATATTTGAGTTCCTAAGGTCTTTGGCTCTCGATTGCAAACTTAGTTTTTTGTCAAAACTGATCAGAGTTTGAGACACTCTTGAGATCTCATCTGAACCTCTGCAGGAGACGAGAGCGAGTATTGTGCTCGATTTCTCTTTAATCTCATTGCTGAGGATCGGTCGAGATGTTAGTGAGATCTCATTCATGTCTCTCGTTTGCCGTTACATTGACGTGTTTTTGGACACGCAGTGTGTTTTATTGAACTGGAGTGAATTGTGTGAGAAGTTTTACTACACTACCAGTCGAAAGTTTCTAAACAGTACGATTTTTAATGTGTTTTAAAGAAGTCTCTTCTGCTCACCAAGCCTGCATTTATTTGATCAGAAATACAGCAAAAGCAGTAAAATTGTGAAATATTTTTACTATTTAAAATATCTGTTCTCTATGTGAATCTCTGTTAAACTGTAATGTATTTCTGTGATGCGCACACACACACACACACACACACACACACACACACACACACACACACACATATTTCTGATTATTATCAGATATATGTTGAAAACAGCTGGTAAGTGTCTTTATCATCACTTCTGATCAATTTAAAGCATCCTTGCTAAATAAATAAATTTATACATTTTCTATAATCCCCCCCCCAAAAATGATACTGACTCCAAGCTTTTGAATGGTGGAGTGTATAATAAAAGCTATTTCTATTTCAGATAAATTCTGATCTTTGGATCTTTCTATTCACCAAAGAATCCTGAAAAAATTCTACTCTGCTGTTTTCAACATTGATAATTTCTGAAGATCATGTGACACTGAAGACTGGAGGAATTATGCTGAAAATACAGCTGTGCATCACAGAAATATATTACAGTTTAACACATATTCACATAGAAAACAGCTGATTTAAATAGTAAAAATATGTAAAAATTTTACTGCTTTTGCTGTATTTCTGATCAAATAAATGCAGGTTGGTGAGCAGAAAAGACTTCTTTAAAACACGTAAAAAATCGTACTGTTCGACTGGCGTGTGAATTAACGGCTCGTCTGTGTTTCTCCAGTGAACACGCCACACTTTCTGCATATCAAAGGCGTGGAGGTGAACGCCAGACAGACCGCTACGTTCCTCTGCACCGTCAACGGAGAATGGAGAGACAGCTTCAACCTCTGGCTGCAGGTCAGACACACTCTCAACTGCAAGGGTCTTTTCATTGATGATGATGATGATGTGTGTGTTAACGACTGATGAAGAGGCAGTGACAGAATCCGCCGTCACTGCAGAACACTCGCAAACAACAGAGCAAATGAATTTCTTCACTCATTCTATCAGTGTTTTGCTTTGTAAACCTCCTTTAAAAACAAAACACATATGCGACCCTGGAGCACAAAACCAGTCATAAGAGTCAATTTTTCAAAATTGAGATTTATGCATCATCCGAAAGCAGAATAAATAAGCTTAACATTGATGTATGGTTTGTTAGGATCGGACAATATTTGAAAATCTGGAATCTGAGGGTGCAAAAAAATCTAAATATTGAGAAAATCATCTTTAAAGTTGTTCAAATGAAGTTCTTAGCAATGCATATTACTAATCAAAAATTAAGTTTTGATATATTTACGGTAGGACATTTACTAAATATCTTCATGGAACATGATCTTTACTTAATATCCTAATGATTTTTGGCATAAAAGAGAAATGTATAATTGTGACCCATACAATGTATTGTTGGCTATTGCTACAAATATCCCCCAGCGACTTAACACTGCTTCTGTGCTGCAGGGACACATTTACTCAAGCAAAATTGTCTAATAAGATTTATTTTAAATATAAATATATATATTTTGCTTTAAGAGTATGTTTTTCTAATTCAAAATTTCACATTTAATTCAATTAAAAATGTTTGGTTTTGATGTTCTGTAGATATAGAGTGAACAAATGTTTATTTTAGTCATAAATGTGCTATATATATATATATATATATATATATATATATATATATATATAGCGAGCGGGACAATAGAGTGTCAGCAGTGGAAGTAGAACAAACTAGTTTAGTTTAGTGTGAGAGATGTTTGTTGTTTGTTAGCGTTCTCTCAGCTCGGCAGTTTGTCACTTAAACAAACACATCCTCATTAACAGAGGAAAGAGATCCAGACATTAAGAGCAGAGTCTCTGATGACAGTAATGAAGAAATATCACTGACGAACAAATGGCCTCCATCTGCCTGCTGAACCATCTGACAGCTGGAGGAACCACAGTGTGTGTGAGAGTGTGTGTGTGTGTGTGTGTGTGTGTGTGTGTGTGTGTGTGTGAGTGAGTGAGTGAGTGTGTGTGCGCGAGAGAGTGTGTGAGTGTGTGTGTGTATGTGTGTGTGTGTGTGTGTGTGCGAGAGTTTGAGAGTGTGTGTGTGGGTGAGTGTTTGTGTGTGTGTGTGTGTGCGAGAGTATGAGAGTGTGTGTGTGTGAGCAGGGCCGTATTAACCATTAGGCTAGGCGCCAGCATGGGGCCCGAGCAAGGAGGGGACCCGTGATTGGCTGTGGGGTAAAATGACTGTCGCGCCGACCGCCAAAGCCACCACGCCCCCCACTTATTAGCTCTGTTATTTAGTTGAGTTTTTCTGTAAATTCCATGCATTACCATTTGAGATTGAAATGTAAAGTCTGAATTTGGTTTACCAATCAAATGCATTTATTCTATATTTGACTTTTGAACGATATGTGCACGTATCTATCAGGTGATCGCTGCCCAGTATGTCTGCATTCACCTCTCTTCACTTCGTTCTGGAGGAATCTGGAAATGGTCGCGCAAAGAACAATATTCGATAAGTAAAAATGTCAGCAATTCTGAGAGACGGGCTCAAAAAAATGAAAACCTTCAAATACAAACAACAGAAAAAAAAACATGAGTTAGTCAGTAAAATCCCCAGCTATCAGGTTATTTTACTAAAGCTGATGATGGAGTGGAAGTTGCTGGAACAGCAAGTGATCCGGGCACATGGAGCAGATAAAAACGGTGTCATCGTCCACAGATTTTAGGGTAGTTTGATTATTAACTGAATTTATAGTGTTTTTGTGTTTGAACAAACTATATTAGTTTAAGGGTTGGTAGATAATTCGGTAAATATATCAATCGTTGATTGAAGCGCGTCATGATTTATATACTAAGCTTATCATTTAAACGTGTTTTAAGCAGGTTTTAAAACATGGTTTAAACTGTTCATGGACATTAAGCAGTGGGGCAGAATTCATTTCAATTCCAATAAATACATGCATTAAGACGGTTTGTATCGCACCTGCTTGTATAGCAACTGACTAAACTTTCGCTCCTTGTGCTTAAACGTTCAAATGCACATAGTTATGTGTCAAATGCCCGTCTTTGCGAGTATCCTCATAAACACAGTTATTTGTGTCTTAAATTAACGTTAATAGTTAAAGATAAAGCATGTGTAGTGTTAGGCTACATGAGATCCTGGATTATATGATGAGATCTTAAAAGGATAGTTCACCCGAAAATGAGCGTTCATCATCAGGGTTGCCAGGTTTTCACAACAAAACCCACCCAATTGCTACTCAAAACTAGCCCAATCACGTTTCGAGGGGGATCCCCCGGTAAAAATCGCATTCCGGTGGGGTACAATACACGTTTTTGGAGGGGTTCCCCTGGTAAAATTCGCATTTTAGGGGCTAACTATCACATAATTAGGGTCGCTTAAACCCACGGACATGAAAAACAACCCGCAGCAAAGGTGTTAAAGAAGCCCAATTCTGCGGGAAAACCGCTGACTTGGCAACACTGGTCATCATATACTTACCCTCAAATTGTTCTAAACCTCTATGAATTTCTTTTTTCTCCCCAACATAAAAAAGAAGATATATTGAAGAATGATCGTGACCAGTTTCTGGTCCCCGCTGACTCCAATAGTGTATTTTTTCACTATTTTTTCATACTATGGAAGTCGTGGGGGCCCAGCAACTGTTTGGTTACCAGAATTGTTCCAAATATATTCTTTTGTGTTCAACAGCAGAAGGAATCTCATACAGGGTTAGAACAACAACAAAATATTCATTTTGGGGTGAACGATTCCTCTAAAGCAGCCTAATATAGCTGCTGTTGCCATCTGTGTCAATGATATAAATAAAACATCAGAAATAAATTCACTTAATGTCTTTGACTGAATCACTTTTGTAAAAGAAATAATGAATGCATATTGAATTTATAAAGTGAAGACTATTCAGTCTATTTGTAAATTTTCTTTATACAATATAATATTTATTATTCAGTGCTTTAAGTTTTTCAAGTAGGCCGATTTTTCCGATCTTTGCTCTGTTGTAGCCTAATTTGTGACTGTTTACTTGTCTTCAGTTAGCTTATTTTTACTTAGGCAAGTGTTATTTTTTTGTGATATTGAAATTGGTAACAAAAAGTATGAAATTTCAGTGCATCAAGAATTTTGATATGTGTGTAAGTATGTGAATGAGTGTGCGTGGTTGAGCGTGTGTGTGTGTGTGTGTGAGTGTGTGTAAGTATGTGTGTGTGTGTGTGTGTGTGCGTGCGTATGCGTGTGTGTATGTGGATCCTCACTGATTCTCTGTTCTCTCTTTCTCTCTGCAGGGAATCGGCGGTCGGGAAGCTCCCATGAAAGCGACCAAACCGTGGAATAACCAGCGATTTATCGGCATGTTTGATGTGGTGAACACGACCAAACAGGACTCTGGCCGTTACCGATGCATCGTCCACTCGAACATAGGCGTGGGAGTGTCCAACTACGGAGAGTTGACCATCAAACGTGAGTCACACAAACACACACATATGTTCACACGCACACAAACACTCACTCACACTCACACGCACACACACACACACACTCACATGCACACGCACACTCACTCACACACACACAAACACGCACACTCACTCACACGCGCACGCACACTCACTCACACGCACGCACACTCACACGCACGCACACACACACTCACTCACACGCACACTCACTCACACACTCACTCACTCACACACTCAAACTCACACACACACACTCAAACTCACACACACACACACTCTCTCACACTCACA
>NW_015505560.1:83384-85168 GCF_001515645.1 Sinocyclocheilus grahami | reverse complement strand
TTGTGTGTGAGTGTATGTGTGTGAGTGAGTGAGTGAGTGAGTGAGTGAGTGAGTGTGAGTGAGTGTGTGTGAGTGAGAGTGTGTGTGTGTGTGTGAGTGTGTGTTAGTATGTGAGTGAGATTGTGTGAGTGTGAGTGTGAGTGTGTGTGTGTGTGTGTGTGAGTGTGTGTAATTATGTGAGTGAGTGTGTGTGTGTGAGTGTGAGTGTGTGTGTGTGTGTATCCTCACTGATCCTCTGTTCTCTGCAGGGAATCGGCGGTCGGGATGAAAGCGAGAAAGCGACCAAACCGTGGAATAACCAGCGATTTATCGGCATGTTTGATGTGGTGAACACGACCAAACAGCCGTTACCGAGTTACCGATGCATCGTCCACTCGAACATAGGCGTGGGAGTGTCCAACTACGGAGAGTTGACCATCAAACGTGAGTCACACAAACACACACATATGTTCACACGCACACAAACACTCACTCACACTCACACGCACACACACACACACACTCACATGCACACGCACACTCACTCACACACACACAAACACGCACACTCACTCACACGCGCACGCACACTCACTCACACGCACGCACACTCACACGCACGCGCACACACACTCACTCACACGCACACTCACTCAAACTCACACACACACTCAAACTCACACACACACTCAAACTCACACACACACTCAAACTCACACACACACTCAAACTCACACACACACTCAAACTCACACACACACTCAAACTCACACACACACTCAAACTCACACACACACACTCAAACTCACACACACACACTCAAACTCACACACCCAAACACACACACACACGCACACACACTCACTCACACGCGCACACACACTCACACTCACTCACACTCAAACTCACACACACACACTCTCTCACACTCAAACTCACACTCACACACACACAAACACACACTCACTCACTCACATGCACTCACACGCGCACGCACACACACACTCACGCACACGCACTCACACGCGCACGCACACACACACTCACGCACACACTCACACGCGCACACACACACTCACACACTCACACGCGCACACACGCACACACACACTCTCTCACACACACACACACTCAAACTCACACACACACACTCACACTCACACTCACACGCGCACTCACACTCACACGCGCACTCACACTCACACGCGCACTCACACTCACACGCGCACTCACACTCACACGCGCACTCACACTCACACGCGCACTCACACTCACACGCGCACTCACACTCACACGCGCACTCACACTCACACGCGCACTCACACTCACACGCGCACTCACACTCACACGCGCACTCACACTCACACGCGCACTCACACTCACACGCGCACTCACACTCACACGCGCACTCACACTCACACGCGCACTCACACTCACACGCGCACTCACACTCACACGCGCACTCACACTCACACGCGCACTCACACTCACACGCGCACTCACACTCACACGCGCACTCACACTCACACGCGCACTCACACTCACACGCGCACTCACACTCACACGCGCACTCACACTCACACGCGCACTCACACTCACACGCGCACTCACACTCACACGCGCACTCACACTCACACGCGCACTCACACTCACACGCGCACTCACACTCACACGCGCACTCACACTCACACGCGCACTCACACTCACACACACACTCAAACTCACACACACACACTCAAACTCACACACTCAAACACACACACACACACACACACACACACACACACACACACACACACACACAC
>NW_015505560.1:82986-83328 GCF_001515645.1 Sinocyclocheilus grahami | reverse complement strand
TCTCAGAAACTCGCCAGGAGACGCGTGTGAGATTACTGACGTCTCTGCCGACGCGTTTGATTCCATCAGATCAGCTGAAAAAGCTGTGGTGTGTGTGAATGATGTGAGGAGCTCGTGTCGCTCCGCGCGTGACCGATGTCTCTATAAAGCTCAGCCTCGCGCCGCTGCATCAGACAGCCTGTTAGCGGAGATCTGTGGCCTGCAGGTCAGTGCAGACGGATGGCTGTCTCTGAGAGGAACTCACACACACACACACGCACACACACACAGACTCACACACACACACACACACACACACACACACACACACACACACACACACTCACTCACTCACACACACAC
>NW_015505560.1:79908-82492 GCF_001515645.1 Sinocyclocheilus grahami | reverse complement strand
ACTCACTCACTCACTCACTCACTCACACTCTCTCACACACTCACACTCACACTCACACTCACACACACACACACACACAAACACACACTCGCGCACACGCACACACACACACACACACACACACACTCACACACACACACACAGACACACACTCGTCACACTTTTCACGCTATAACTTTTATATTTGATGGTATATTTTTATACATATTTGTATATATGTGTGCATGTGTGTGTGTGTGTGTGTGTGTGTATGTGAGTGAGTGTGTCTGAGTGAGTGAGTGAGTGAGTGTGTGTGTGTGTGTGTGTGTGTGTGTGTGTGTGTGTGTGTGAGTCATATTTCTCTCCAGAATTATAAGAAATTATATTTTAAATACAGAAATTTGATATATATTTTAGATATTTTAAATACTGTTTTTAGGACGACTACGCTATCTTACATTCTAACATGATGTTCACGAGGCTTCAGCACATTCTGGTGTCGAGGAATCGAACGTGACGCCTGTTCTTCACATTGAGTGTGTTTATGCTGTGTGTGTAATTACAGAGTTCAGACGCGCATCTCTTTATTCATGAGGTCAGAGGTCAGAGGTCAATATCTTTCTAAACTTACAGACAAAGCCTGAATGACACAGAAAGTGAGCCGGCCGGCCGGTGAAGAGCGAGGTTCATCAGGACGGTCTGATATTTGTCTCTCCGCTGGGAGTGTGGCGTCAGGATTACGCGGTTCGTTTGAGGTGCTGTTTAATTGGCAGCTGGGCCGTGGAGGATTATGGGTATTCCGAGGGGTGACGGAGGGACGTCCATCTGCAGTCGCAGACACACATGAACATGAACACACCTCTGCGTCTGTCACAAACACACTCACACTCGACACGTACTGGATCTCTGCTTTTAGCAAATGTAATTTCTTACTGTAACGGAAGAGTTCACTAACGCACGTGTAATGAGAGGATTCCATTTGTGACGCTAATCATGCTATTTTTGATTCATTTGGAAAGAATGTCTGAAATTAACTATTTATTTACTATTAAACACTATAACAGTTATAGTATATAAACTATAATATATATAATAAAGTATAAGTTAAAAATGTTTTATAGTATGTACAGTATGATTTATATTTATCATGATTATCATATAATTATACTTTTTTCTACTATAACTTTCCTAATGTTTTATACTCTGACAAACTGCTGTTGTTGGGCGGATAGAAAGTAGCCTAATGCATGATATGGAGATTTACTTGTAAATATAAAGATGCATAGCTCTGACTTATTTTAAACTGTAATAATAATAAATTAAACTTGGCAGCCCCTGAAATCGATCATCTCATGCATTCAAAGACGTGCATTTACTGCTTGGACGGAGCAAGAACACTTTCTTAAATTCATGTGCAGATTCAGTCGAGTAATATATACATACTTTTTAGTATGTAGCAGAATAGTGGGCAAGCTTTGGGACAAACTACTTCATCAGAACGGCGTCTTTAACGGATGCTCTGTTGCTTAGTTACGTGCATTCTGTCACAGTTTAAACTGCCCTGTCAATCATCTTGTCAAAATTAACATTATCCATATTTCGTTTAATTGAAGTTTCTACCGTATTGGAGAGAAATGAAGAGGCACGTTGATCTGTCAGTTGCGGGTCTATCATGCCGAGAACTCTGCTCATGTGTTTGCATAATGATGCATTTAAAAGTTAATGACCAAACATATCATTATGAAGTTCACAGTGTTGCTGCAGATGCAATATAATGCGGATAACATTAAATAAATATTTTTTCATCAGTTATTGATTATTTATCACTCCAACCCCTTTCTCTACTTGTCCGTCGGTCTCACATATCTGTCATGTTTGTAGTTTTTTAACACTTTTCATGCGTGTTTGCAGTTCTAATCGAATCCTCGTCCACCGCGCAATGTGTTGTGGGCAATATTAGATGTTAGAGTGTGCACGGATCTGCACTTCGAATTTCTACCGGAAGCAGTAAACCATCTGGGAATCTCTGGCATACTCATTTCAACATACTGTGATTTGGGACATACTAATTCTAATTTCGAATACTATTTAGGACGGATAGCATGCGAATTGGGACGCAGTAACTAGCTTTGATTCTGCATGAATCAGCTGTTTGAACAAATCGGTTGAATGAATGACATGAGATACATTCGATTAATTAATCAGCATATTGTGTAATTAATTATATTAAAACATTTTTAAAACATAAAAAATATGCAATAAAAATCATGCTAATTTATATATATATATATATACAGTGGGTACGGAAAGTATTCAGACCCGGCACAGGTGACCTGCCATGCTGACCTGTCGAGTGCCAGAGATTCGAGCTGCGTGAGGGGAATGTTCGCTCGCTTTAGGAGGTCCCTGGTGTACTCCTTAAAACACCGTTTTTGCCCTCCAGCGGAGCGCTTTGTGCCCATTAGTTGACTGTAGAGGACTTGGCTGGGCAGGCGGTGTTCATGCATGCGTATGGTGTGCCCTAGCCAACGAAGATGTTTTTGGGCCACTGCAGCTTCCATGCAGATTGAGTCAGTGTTGCTGAGGATGACTGTGTGGGGAATTC
>NW_015505560.1:70270-78695 GCF_001515645.1 Sinocyclocheilus grahami | reverse complement strand
CACTCACACACTCACACTCACACACACACGCACACACACACACACTCTCTCTCACACTCACTCACACACACACACACACAATGTTTCTTCATGCCGTAGTGTTTGTCTCGTCTGACTGATTCGTGCGTCTCTGCAGTAAATATGAACGCTGATCTTTTTTTCCTCAGCTCATATTCTGTCGGTGTCTGTATTTCAGCTGCTGGCGCCGCAGGCGTGAGACTCTGTAGACGAGAGCGTGTGATCAGTTTCATGTCTTTATCAATACTCATATCAGACCAACCGCAAACAATATCAAACTCACACACTATAAATCTGATTTATTATTATTATTATTATGATTATCTGCACTCTGTGTGGAGGAACCGGGGCCCCGGGGCCGCCGCTGAGAGCCCGCACCAAATGCGCAGGTAACCGCGATCATCTTGGATGTTGTTTCTGATAAATGCTGATATAATCAAAGAAAGAAGACTTATAACTCTGTGTAGGATTTTAAAGGGACAGTTCTGTCATCATGTACTCTCCCTAATGTCACTCCAAACCTCTATGAGTTTCTTTCTTCTGTGGAACATAAAATAAGTTATTTAGAAAAATGTTGGGAATCAAACTGTTTCAGTTCCCATTGTGTTTTTGTCCATATAATGGAAGTCAATGGGAGCCGAAACCGTTTGAGAACCAACATTCTTCAAATACAGGTTTTGAACAGCATAAAAATGTTGGGTGAGCTGTCCCTTTAATACTTGTTTTTCACAGTATGTATCTTGAATATGAGTGTATTTAGATATATGATGTTGAGTGTGGTGTGTGTGTGTGTGTGTGCGTGTGTGTGTGTGTGTGTGAGTGTGTGTGTGTGTGTGTGTGTGTGTGTGTGTGTGTGTGTGTGTGTGTGAGTGTGAGTGTTTGTGTGTGAGTCTGTGTGTGTGTGTGTGTGTGTGTGTGTGTGTGTGTTTGTGTTTGTGTTTATGTGTGAGTGTGAGTGTCAATGATCTCTCCATCTTTGTGTAAAAGCTTGATTTGCACAGAACGAGCTTCATCAGCATCTGATCTTCTGTCTGAATGCATCAGGCCGTTCATTAGTCCGTTAATTAGCCTAATGCCTGACGCACTGCTCTGTTTAAGCTCCTTAATGACAGCTTGGGCCCGACAGCCATCAGTCGTACTTTACATGTTTAACAAATGTGTTTCAGCGCAGCGGCGGATGCAGAAACCAGTGTTTTTCTGTCAGACTCGTGAGATTTTTCTCCTGTCTTTGTTCCCTCTTTGCTGAGCTTAATGGAAGTCCAGTGACAAAGAAACACAGACGTACAGAGAAAAATTAGTTGTAGCCTTGAAAGTTAATTATTTTGTGGGAGGTATGCAGGCTTATCGTTTCTGTGCGTTATTGTTTCGTCAGCCGCACAAAGACGTTCGTCTGAATGGAAAGCTTCCCTCTGATTGCGTGCTTTTTCCTCTCGAAGAGCTTTAATAAAAGCTGCGCTGACTGTTTTTACTTAAAACTAGTGAATAAATCTACCTGTGCACAGGACACAATACAATCTCTGATAACTTTGAGAGCTGCTCCGAAATTACACACAAATACTGCTGCTATAGTGTGTGTGTGTATATTATGATGTTTTATAGTATATTTTAAGCTTTTTAGACTAATTTTTAAGCTTTTTAGACTTTATTTTCAAAATATACTTTTTGCACTTTTCCATACTATAACTTTCAAAATGATTTATACTGTATTCATTTTTTTATATTTAAATTTTTTATATTGTGTGTGTGTGTTTGTGTGTGTGTTTGTTTAGTGTATATTTTTAGTGTATTTTAATCTTTTCATTCTTATAGTTTTACTTATAAATATACTTTTTGTATTTTGTTCATACTATAATTTTCATAACGTTTTATACTGTATTTATATTTTATAGTATATTTTAAGGTTTTTATAGTTAAAATTAGTTTTAAAATATATGTTTTTGTACTTTTTCATACTATACATTTGATAATTTTTTATACTATATTTCAATTGATTTATTTATATACAGTATATGTATATAGAAATTATATATTTATATGTTTTATTATACATTATACATGCATATATATATATATATATGCATGTATAATAAAATATATAAATATATAATTTTTTATAAACTTTTTTCTTTTTTATTCTTTTTCTTAGTTCTTTCTTTCTTTCCTTCTTGTCTTTTCCCCATCTCTGTCGTTCTTCTTCTCGTTCATCTCTCTGGTCTGATGCCGTTCATCATCAGTAATGGCAGCTGAGTGGAAGCAGATGAGCTTCAGCGCTAATGAAGATAAATTCACTCCTGACTGTTTGTCTGCTTTTATTTTTTTAAGTTTGATTTTAAAGCGGCGGGAGAAATTAAATAAATAAGAAAGGAATCAGCTTCAGCACTTTGCAGGCTGTTTGTAAACTCATCTCTCTCCATATCCGTCAGTCATAATATATGTGCTGTCAGATGAATCACGCAGAGAAAACATGTTTCATCAGACCCAAACCTTCAGCCAGACTGAGAACCCCTGATATACAGCAGACGGGAGAGCTCATTCTGTCAGCGTTTACTTTCACTCTTACTTCCTCAAATCTTCTCGATTCATTTGACTTTCAGAGAGAATCGGCGTGAATGTGGTCCTGTTTCTCAGTAAGAGCATCACAGAGTTCAGAAGAGCTGTAACATAGCGCACGACTCATATGGATGACTGTTATGATGCATTATATTGCTTTTATGATGTGCTATGCTTCTTTATGATGCTTTATGCATTATGATGTGTTGTGGTGCGTTATGGATTATGCATTTTGGATTATGATGCATTATGCGTTATGATGCTTTGTGATACATTATGCATTATGATGCGCTGATGCGTTATGACACGTCACGATACTTTATGATGCGTTATGCATTATGATGATTTATGCATTATAATGCGTTATACCACTGTTTTGCTTATTTATAGAAATAAAAACAATTTAGTTCAAAGACGCTACAATTCTAATCTGAAAGCATTATGCATTATGATGTGTTATGATGCATTATGACGATTAACGGGTTATGCATTATGGATTATGATGCATTATGCGATATTTGTCATGATGCTTTATGATGCATTACGATGCACCATGATGAGTTATGATACGTTATGATGCATTATAATGTGTTATGCATTATGATACATTACGACACTTTATGATGCGTTATGACGTGCCATGATACTTTATGATCACCTATTTTATATTTAATATAAGTGAGTTTGTCTTTGTTTGTTTTATTGTGGCTGTGTTTTCATTAAAAATAATGATGAACCACAAACTAAGCATTTATTTTAAAGTCGTTACTTCTTTTCTTTTGTCTAATATATATATATATATATATTGCTCCCAACAAATTTGTGGCCATGCATTAAAAGTTCATTCCCTTGTTTTATTAAAACATATGTGTGAAATAACATAAATATCTTTACTGTCACTTTTGATCAGTTTAATGAGTCCTTGATGAATAAAAGTTATAATTTCCTTCAGAGAAAAAACGCTTTTGGCTGATAGTGGTTGTATGAGTAAGAAGTTGTTTTGAGGGCAGTGAGCATTGGATTTGGCATTGACTCTCAGCTGATGAAGGGTTGATGGGATGGACACTAAATACCTCACACTCTCTCATCTCCATCCCAAACACAGACTCCAGCAGAACACTGAGCATTGATCCCGCGCTCGGTTGCCACGGTAACACCATCTCTCTAGTGATTGGGTTCACGGGGAACGACCCGCTTCCCTTCATATCAAAGCGCGACCCTTCGACCTCCTGATCTTCACGAGCAGATCGACACGTCAGTCTAACAAATCAGATTGAGCTCGACAGGTCGCACCGCCGATCTCATTAAACCGCCTGCTAGAAGAGCTGCGTTACGTTAACTAGTGTGAGGAGCGATCCGCTGCATCCGTCACTACATCCATCAGACCATCAGTGACTGAGATCGAGAGAGACGCGAGACAGAGAATGAAGAAGAAATCACCTTCAGACAGAGCAGAACACATTATCAGTGACTGTGTGAAAACTCTCATTGTAACAAGCGCGATCAGAGCGAGTGGAGATACAAATGATAAAGCGATGTCTGAGTGTAAAATCACACCAACTGACCTCAGCAGATTTTAGCTGGGAATGATTGGACAGGAAAACAAAACTCATAATTTACTCTTTTCTATACGATGAAAGCAGACATTGACCAGAGCTGACAAACTCCAAATAGTGATGCCATGGTGAGGAAATGAATGAACCCATTAATAAACATGTGACAGCATTGATATTACAGATTACACCGCACATTTTACAAGATTTTTGTCAGGATTTGTAGCGCTTTGATCTTTAATGTTGGATCTTTCCTTTTCTTTGAACAAAACCAATGCTTGAAAGTACAGTGACAAACCTGCTTATATTAAACAGAGAATTTAAATTAATAATTGTGTTACGATGCTCAGTGATGCTTTGTTGCGTTACGATGCTTTATTATGCTTTATGTTGTGTTACAGTGCGTTACAACGCTTTGTTGCATTATGAAGCGTTACAAAGCTTTAGGTTGCAATACAATGCATTATGATGCTTTGTTGTGTTACGATGCTTTATGCTGAGTTACAATGCTTTATGATGCTTTGTTGCAATATGATGCTTTATGTTGCGTTACAGTGCGTTACAACGCTTTGTTGCATTATGAAGCGTTACAAAGCTTTAGGTTGCAATACAATGCATTATGATGCGTTGTTGCATTATGATGCTTTATAGTGTGTTACGATGCTTTATGCTGTGTTACAATGCTTCATGTTGCTTTATGATGAATAACAATATTTTATGATGCTATATGTTGCGTTACAGTGCGTTACAATGATTTGTTGCATTATAAAGCGTTACAAAGCTTTAGGTTGCAATACAATGCTTTATGATGCTTTGTTGTGTTACGATGCTTTATGCTACGTTACAATGCTTCATGATGCATAACGATACTTTATGATGCTTTATGTTGCATTACAGTGCTTTGTTGCATTATGAAGTGTTACAAAGCTTTAGGTTGCATTACAATGCTTTATGGTGCTTTGTTGCGTTACAGTGTTTGATAGTGCATTATGATGCTTTATGTTGCGTTACAGTGCGTTACGATGCTTTAGATTACATTACAATGTTTTATGATGCTTTATGTTGCGTTACAATTCTTTGTTGCATTATGATGCATAACAATGCTTTACTACTATGTTGTGTTATGAAGCTCTATGATGCTTTATGATTCTTTATTTTGTGTTACGATGCTTCAAAAGGGTGGATTTATTATTATTCTTACAACAATAAAATAGTACAGTGACACACTTGTTTATATTAAACAGAGAACTTTTATTAACGAAAATAAGATGGGTGATGTACAGAACCGCACATGACATGCCAACAAAAATATATTTATTGTGGCCAGGAATTTATTTTATCATGGCCACTTTGTACTAATTCATTCCCTCATTTTGATTTAATTAATATTATATCAGTATTAATGTTTTTCTGTATGCCTAATCAAATAAATGCAGCCTTGGTGAAAAAAATCATACAGACCCAAACATTTAAAAACAGGAGTTTGGATGTGTACATATACATTTCATTTTATACTTTATAGCTACAAATGGTCATTTATAATGTAATATACACACCCACACACTTCTCTCATTGTCTCGTCATGTCTGGTCTGGTGTCGTGCAATCACGTCGTCTATTTTCATGATAAAGGTGATGTGAATGAGCCATTAGGATGAACAGGAGCCGATAATGTGCTGATAATTTAGAAAACATTATTTAAATGTCAAGCTGTAATGATAAAGAGCCGCTAATAGTTCCATCTAAATGTCACGCTGAAATTATTCAATTAGCAGCTGGTGAGAGAGGCCGAGCGTCATTTAGCCTTCCGTACAGTGTGTTTGACTCCCATCAGCTCATCATGTGCTCGTGTTTGCTCTCTCATGGCTCACGTTCACAGCTCAACACATGAGACGCAGTTGAGAAGCAGGTTTGAGCTTTACATCACACACTCACTGTTACTGTATTTGAGAATCATTGAGGAGGTTGGGTGAGATGTTTGTTTCCTCACAGTAAATCTGAAGGTGTTTTCTTGCTCAGTTTTTGTTTTATTTTCCAGCAAAAGCATCAGAACATTTTATAACAGGTGCAGTTTTTCTCACTCCGCTGGCAATTAGCTTTTCCTACTTGTGTTATTTCACAAAATTGTTTGATTTGTGAAATAAATAAGGAAAAATAAGAAAACAGTTAAACAATTAGCCAGTTAGACAGTTGTGTTGAGCCTGTGTGTGTTTTTGTGGTTGTGTGTGGCACGTTTTCTCGTCCTGATTCAGTCATTGCTGAGCTGTTTCTCCATGACTGACGCTGTTAAACACACTGATGACGCGTCTCTGTCTCTCATTCACCGTTAAGTTTGGGTGGCATTCACAGATTTTCACTGTGTGTGTGTGTGTGTGTGTGTGTGAGTGTGAGTGTGTGTGTGTGTGTGTGTGTGTGAGTGTGAGTGTGTGTGTGTGTGTGTGTGTGTGAGTGTGTGTGAGTGTGTGTGTGTGAGGATTTTCCCGTCCCACTCGGACTCGTCCCCGTCACTGTGGGCCTCTGATAGTTACGCAAATAGAGGGATTTCAAAGCTCTATTTTCTGCATGACACTCTTTAAACGGCAGCAAACACCTGAGAAGGAGCCTTCAGACGTCCATCAGCTCTTGTTCACTTCATTCCAGCCTTTACAAATTATTTAAAGGAATAGTTCACCCAAAAAGAAAATGTGCTGAAAATCTACTCATCCTCAGGCCATCCAAGATTAGGATGAGCTTGTTTCTTCATCAGGTTTGGAGAAATGTAGCATTGCATCAGTGTCTCAGCAATGGATGCTCTGCAGTGAATGGGTGCCGTCAGAATGAGAGTCCAAACAGCTGATAAAAACATCACAATAATCCACAGCACTCCAGTCCATCAGTTAACATCTGGAGAAGACAAAAGCTGAAACACATCCAGCATTAAGACGCTTTTAACTCAAATACATTGAGTTCATAATCCATAATAACTCTTCCTCCAGTGAGTCAGTGTTCTGGTGTGAATCAGGAGAGAAATCTGCACAGATCAAGCAGCGTTTAAACAGCTCTAAACACATATGTGGCTGGATTTTGATGTGAGAGACAACAGCAGATGCACTTTTTCACTGGAGGAAGAGTTATTATGGATTATGAACTCAATGTATTTGAGTTAAAAGCGTCTTAATGCTGGATGTGTTTCAGCTTTTGTCTTCTCCAGATGTTCACTGATGGACTGGAGTGCTGTGGATTATTGTGATGTTTTTATCAGCTGTTTGGACTCTCATTCTGACGGCACCCATTCACTGCAGAGCATCCATTGCTGAGACACTGATGCAATGCTACATTTCTACAAACCTGATGAAAACACAAACTCATCCTGATCTGGGATGGACTGATGGTGAGCACATTTACAGCACATTTTAATGTTTGGCTGAAGTATTCCTTTAACACAAAATAAATAAAGAATAAATCTGAAGAAAACAGCGATTGCATAGAGTTTATATTTCAGCCAGTTTCTCATTTTTGTTGTTTGTTTGTTTCTTTGTTTGTTTTGTCAGTCAGTTTCCTTACAGCATGTGTTTTGAAAGTGATTCAGGAGACTTTTAAAGAATATTGATGCTGATCGTGTAACTGCTGGAGTTCTGTTTGAATCGTCTCACATTCGTCTTGTGTTTTCTCATCTCCTCCTCATTCTTAAGTGGTTTTCACATCAATAGGGTGGAAATGTCTGGAAATAAGAGCACTTGAATAATGGTGCACTAGAGCTCGCGGGTCACATTTCAGACGCTTTCTTAAATAATCTCAGAAATCGTTCTGTGTGTACAGCCAATTGTCCAAAAAATCAATAGCTTTTAAAGCTGAGCTTGATTCACACGCTGTTCCTGCCTTTTTCCTTTTGTAAAGCACAAAAATCAATGTCATATTTTTAAAAATCATTTGCTGAACTTAGAAAATTGTGAATAGGATAAATGTGGCCGTGTTGGTCTCATATCGACCTCCGAGAATTAGAGTTCACTCCTTCTTTTTACTCATCACTCGTTCTCTAAGGCATACGTGAGCGTGCATTCATAAATACAAACACACACACTCACACACACACACACACACACACACTCACACTCGCACACACACTCACTCACCACTCACCACACACACACTCACTCACCACACACGCACTCGCACTCGCACTCGCACACACTCACACTCACTCTCACACACACACCACACACACACACACACACACACACACACACACACACACTCTCTCTCTCTCACACACACACACACACACACACACACACACACACGCACACACACACACACACACACTCT
>NW_015505560.1:63294-69026 GCF_001515645.1 Sinocyclocheilus grahami | reverse complement strand
TGTGTGTGTGAGTGTATGTGTGTGTGTGTGTGTGTGTGTGTGTGTCTCCAGCGTGAGGAAGGGGAAATTGAGCGCTGTCTGGATCTAATAGGTGGGAAAATGTTAAGTTCCAGAGAAATGGACTTCAGATTTAAGTGAGAATGGAAACTGATCCTATTAGTGTGTGCTGAAGCCTTTAACTCCATCCAGAGCGAGACAGAGATCTTCTGATTTCATTCACTGCTGCCCTTTAGAAGCGACTTAAAGTATTCACATGTTTTCCTGAAGACAAGATTACAATTTACCTCCATCATCCTGTTCAAACATTTCCATCTTCTTGGTTCTTCATGTCTGGATCATCATCACAGTCTGAAGAATCAAGCTCATGCAAACATTTAAACCGGGTCATTTGTGTAAATTCAGCTATTATTTTATGAAAACATCTGTTATGTCAAATAGATTACTGTATTTTCCAGAAAATTAGTCACAACTGACTATAAGTTGCACTGGGTCAAAATTGCTAAATTGTTGAGACGAAAAAACAGTTAAAGTTTATGTCACATTTTATTATTACATTTAGAAATAATCTAAAATACAAATGCGTTAAACGTGTTTCAGTTCCTCACTTTACAACAAATCCTTTAAATTTAACGGTATTCAGAAGTATAAAACAAAGAAATTATAGTTGCATTCATCATGAACAATATTTATTATAAACACCAAGCATAAACACATTTATTTAAAGTGAAACTGTAAATGTGGGAAATGCACTTTAATATGAAATATAAGTTGAAATATAAGTGTTTCTTAAAATACAGCATTCAGGACAGTACTAAAAAAAGCAACAAAACAAACCAAGCAATTTTTAAGATGCTTCTTATTTTGTTTTTATATTATTTTTATTTTGCATATTCTACAAGGTGTATTTATTTAGCAGGCGCTTTCATCCAAAGCAACTTACAAAAGAGGAACTAAAGCAGTTGGTCAGTTGTTATGAGCACACACGCGCACGTGTGTGTGTGTGTGTGTGTGTGTTTGATATGCATTGAGCAGATGTTGATCCGATGTCTCTGGACTGTTCTGTGATGCTCGTCTTATTTCTGCTGTATTAGATGGAGTCTGAGATGCTTTCTTTCATCTGCTCTTCTGCTCTGATTGCTGCTTTGATCCTGGAGGATGATAGGAGCCGCTCTCGTGTTTCCAGACCCGCAGAAACGGGATCAGGGTTCTGATTCCAGTCCATGAGCCACACAATCAGAAATCAGTTCATGTGTATCTGTTTAAAGGGACAGTTCACCCGTAATCATCACTCGGTCTTCATTCACTCCAAACCTCTGACTGTGACTGACTGACTTTGTACATAAACACAATGAATCTTCACACAGCTCTTACAACAGTGAATAAAAAACGCCATAACGATGCACAACAACATCTGTTCTTCACAAATCTTCATTTGACTTCAGATGGACTTGGAATGTAGAGCACAAATCATAATTCTGACTTTCCCCCCTCAATTGCGAGCTTTAATCTCGCAATTCTGAATTCTGAATCGATGGCAAGAAAAAAAAGAGAGAATTGTGAGATATAAACTCAGAATTGCATGAAAAAATAAATGCAATTGTGATATATATAAACTCAGAATTACGAGAAAAATTTAATAAAATTGTGAGATATAAACTCAGAATTACAAGAGAAAAAATAAAATAGAATTGTGAGATATAAACTCAGAATTACAAGAGAAAAAATAAAATAGAATTGTGAGATATAAACTCAGAATTACAAGAGAAAAAGTCAAATTGAGATAAACTCAATAATATAAATGTAAAATGAATCAAAATAAATGCTATGCTGTCTTCATAGTGATTTTGCTTTCTGGATCTCCACAAACAGTACATGATCACTACAAACTGCTGTATTGTTGCGTCTTTTTGTGTTTCACAGTCCAATAATGTAATAAGTTATTTTAGTTTTGGTTTCTATAAATGTAATGTGAATATACGTGAAGTGTTTAGGTCTCAAAGCAGATATGATGTGGTTTGAGATTCTCACCCAAATGAAGATGTTTTCCTAAACAGGCCTGCGGCTGATCTCGCGTGTTGTTGGGAAGGTTTTGTGTCGGTGTGGGCTGTTGTATTGAGAATGCTTCTGGCCTTGAAGCATTTCTGTAGTGTATTTTTGACATTCTGCTTGTGTAAATGCTTGGTGTTTTTCATCGTTGTCTCTCTCAGAGCCCATGCACGGCCTGCGGCAGCTGAAAGTGGTGGACATCAAGGCTCGTCAGGTGACGCTTCGCTGGGAGCCGTTCGGATACAACGTGACGCGCTGCCACAACTACAGCCTGACGGTGCAGTACCGCGCCAGAGGAGGAGGCAAGGAGGAGAGCAGGGAGGTGGCGTTATATGACAGCCGGAGCTCCGCCCCCCAGCACACCATCCACAACCTCACGCCCTTCACCAACCTCAGCGTCAGGATGCTGCTGCGCAACCGCGAGGGAGTCAGAGAGAGCCCCGAGATCCACGTCCAGACCGATGAAGACGGTGAGAGAGAGCGGAAAACTGGCAAACATCTTTACCAAATACAGATTTATTTATTCAAATATGAAATATTTCAAAAATAAGTACATATACGTATATATATATATATGGGTTTGGCTTATTGTAATATACTAATTTGGTGAATATTAACAATAAAAAAACTGAAATAAAATAAAATATTAACTGAAATAAAATTAAATTAAATACAATTAAATCAAATTAAATTAAATTAAATTAAATTAAATTAAATTAAATTAAATTAAATTAAATTAAATTAAATCAAATCAACATTTTATTTAAGCTAGTTGCCCAGGCAATATTTCTAATTTTAATATGGTTTAACTAGATGTTCTTAAATAACTAAAACTGTATATAAAACAGTTATTGTATGTAATATATAATATAATATATGTAATACAATTAATAATTAATAGACATTAGGGGTGTAACGGTTCACAAAATTCACGGTTCGGTTCGATAGGACACACTGGTGTCACGGTTCGGTACGTTTTCATACTGAACCGTTTTTAAAAAATACCTTTTTTAAAAACATTTTAATCGAGGAGAAATATATAGCCTAATCTTTTGTTATCCTCGCAGCACATCAGTTATTTGGTAATTATTGCGGGGCAAAATAATTGTAATTTTAATTTAATAATAAAAGTAACTTAATAATAATAATAATAGGCCTAATAAAAATAAGAATGTAGCAGGCCTACATTAATTGGAAATGCCAAATATCTTAATATTGCCAATAATTGATGTTTTTGACAATATCTCTGGATATCGTCGATACAAGATCGTCGTGTTTAGACGCGTCCCAGCAAGAGGAGGTTATCGCGGGGCAGACAGCACGTTGCCTGTCACGTCGTTTAGGCTCCTTGTTGAGCGCAGTGGCACTGAGAACATTATATTTCACACACTTTAAGCTGGTTTATTTTCCAAATGTAATAGGATTAGTCCAACGAATCGTTGGGTTTGTAATGCGCACCGAACCGAAAGCCTCGTACCGAACGGTTCAATACGAATACGTGTATCGTTACACCGCTAATAGACGTGTAAAAAAAACTAAAAATGTCAAATACACGCAAAAACTGAAATAAAATGAAAACTATATAGACATAAAAACCTACTAAAAATTACAGACACAACAAAGGTTTAAATTAAAATATTAAAATAACACTGATATACATATTACTTGCATACATACATTATATATACATTAGTTTTACTCTAAAAAGTATATGTATTTTTAGTCTATATATTCCAAATAAATACATTCGTAAATAATTTTATGTATACTTTTTGGGACTTTTAAAAAAATAAATTGTATACATTTATGAAATTAGAATTTTTTTTTATTTTATGTGAATTATAAGGAAAAAGACCCATTTTTATCAGCTTTCTGTTCTCTAGTTCTTTAGATAAGCATCTACGTCCCAAAAACCACTGATCTGAAGATCCTCTGAAACATCAGGACATCATTTTATTGACTTTATTAATCCACAGAGAACCATATAGCACCTCAATAATCTGAAACAGACACAAAAGGTTCTTGATCAGAAGAGGCTTCTTTGCTAAATCTGAAGAACCGTTAAGTTCATCCTCAGCACTGTAATGTGTCTGTATACAGATGAAGAGTTCGTTCTGTCCGTGCACGAGCTGCTCAAACGCTCCGCTGCATCTTTCGTAAATCGCTGACATTTAGCTTGAATGTCTAATTACGTCCCCCATTAGCAGAGCTCTTCTGACGGAATAAACGTGATTTTATTTGTTTGTTTCCAGAGATCGGCAACCTTTATAAATAATTAGACACCTGGGCCGCTTCCCGACTGGATGTTAAACACACACACGCTCTTTTGTTCTCGCTCCGAGTCTGTGTCAAGTGAGACAGACGTGAATAACGTTCCTGCGAGAGGATGAAACGATAAACAAACGAGAAATAATCTCTCGCACGCTCACGGACGTGTTTGGAGGAGGAGAACGTGAGCGTCTGAGGGGATTGTGTGCATTTCTGTGGATTTAAGGATTCAAAACCAACATTTGATCTCATTTTAGTAATAAAACACCTTCACTTATTAATACCAATGGAAAATATTGAACTTTTCAGTATGAACCGGTCACTTTGGGACATTTTAGCAGCCGAACATTCATTTAACGTTTGTTAAATCTAACTAAATTGCGGAGAATGTCGTATGTATATTAAGAGCTGCTGCTGTTGCTGTGTTTTGATGGTTTGTGATGTCACTTCCTGTCAGTGCCGGGGGAAGTTCCTCTGGATTCGATCCAAGCCAGTGTGTACGAGGACAAGATCCTGCTGAAGTGGAGAGAACCGGCGCAGACCTTCGGCATCATCACTCAGTATGAGGTGAACACACACACACACAAACACACATCATTCTGCGTTAATGTTCCTCAGCCAGCCTAGCAACCCCCTAGTAACCCCACCAATGCCCTAGCAACCTCCTAGTACTGCCCAGAACACTCTAGCAACCCCATAGTAACCACAAAAACGCCCAGGAACCTTCTAGCAACCACACAATTTGCCTTAGCAACCACCTAGCAACCCCCTAGTAACACCAAAAATGCCAAGCAACCTCTTGGTAATCACCCAAAACACTCTAGCAACCCCATAGTAACCACAAAAATACCCAGTAACCTTCTAGTAACCACACAATTTGCCCTAGCAACCGCCTAGCAACCCCCTAGTAACCAAAAAAATCCCCAGCAACCTCCTAGTAACTACAAAACTTGACTATGCATACATCTAGCAACCTCCTGATAACCACCCAGAACACTCTAGCAACCACACAAAAGGTCCTAGCAACACCCTGGCAACCACCCACAACACCTCAGTCCAGCAGCGGTGAGTTTTGCACTGGCAAATGTTTTAAACATCAGAAAATTAATTTTTAGTTCATGTGTTTCAGTTGATTCAGGGGTTTAGGATTCAGCTTTTCTTCACGGTTTTGAGCATCTTGACTGTGACAGGTTATTTCATAGTTAACCGTTACTAGAGAAACTGGCTGAAAACGAGTTGTTCCATCGGTCCAGAAAAAAACAAGAACTGTCAAAGTCCAGCTCTTCCCCATGTGAGTGTGAGAGAATGTGTGTGTGTGTGTGTGTGTGTGTGTGTGAGAGAGTGTGTGTGTGTGTGTGTGTGTGTGTGTGTGTGTGTGTGTGTGTGTGTGTGTGTGTGTGTGTGTGTGTGTGTGTGTG
>NW_015505560.1:57759-62982 GCF_001515645.1 Sinocyclocheilus grahami | reverse complement strand
GAGAGAGAGAGAGAGTGTGTGTGTGTGTGTGTGTGTGTGTGTGCTCTACAGATCGTGCAGTCAGACGGGACTAACCGTAGACTCAATTGTCCGTGAGCCCGCAGTGACGTCCTGCCTTTGATATGACAGTATCAAAGAGCTGAAGCTGAGACTCTCTGACGGGCCGTGATATCAAAAGGACAGTTTGGACTTTTTTCCTCTTATCAAGGGAACCCTGATCCTTCCTCTCCTTCCTCTCTCTCTCTCTGATTCCAGACATTCTGTTCTTCTTGTAAATTTCCAGTGAGATTTCCCGTCCTCAGATTCTCTGTTCCTGACCGATCTACTGCAGGAACGTCGTTTGCACTGGATGACGTCAGTCGGATGTTCACACATCCCCGGTTTCTCGTTTTAGAGTGGGTCCGTGGAATAATTTAAATCTAATAGCAGTGTGAGGTTATGAAAAACAGCAGCTCGTGATAGAAAATCTCGATATCAAAGGTCACAAATCAAAGTGTGTCGAGTACAACGCTTCATTAATGCTGCTCATCTTCAGCGTAATGAACAAACCCCTCCAAATATGAGGAGAAGACACTTTCTCTTTCAGATTCCTGCCCTGATCCGTCAGAAGCGCAGACGTTATTATTGATTTCTTTATTTATTTATGGCGGGCTGATAATTGAAAAGGGCCTTGAAGCATTTCGGATATAATGGAGTCTAATTTGGTGGAACTCAAAGGACTTCTTGAATCATTTGTTTGGGCGACACTGAAATTAATTTGTGTGATTCTAACATGAATGTTGATGTTTGTGTCATTCTCATTTCTGCAGATCTCGTATAAAGCCGTCAGCTCCTTCGACCCGGTGCTGGATCTCTCTAACCAGAGCGGGAAGGTGGTTAAACTGGGGAATGAAACCAGCCACGTGTTTCTGGGTCTCTACCCCGGCTCCACGTACTCCTTCACCATCAGAGCCAGCACCGCCAAGGGCTTCGGACCGCCCGCCATCACCCAGGCCACCACCAAGATCTCAGGTGTGTGTCTGCAGCAGATGCTTCAATCTGAAACAGCATAGAAGAATGTGAAGTAACTCAGTGGGCATGCAAATGGCCCTAGCAACCACCTGAAAACCTCCTAGTTACCGCCCAGAACACTCTAGTCCAGCAACCACTTAGGAACCTCTTAGTAAACACACAAAATACCCTAGCAACCACCTGGCAACCCTCTAGTAACCACCAAGAACACCCTAGGAACAACCTAATTGCCCTAGCAACCCCCTAGTTACCACACAGAACACTCTAGCCCAGAAAATACTTAGGAATCTCTTAGTGAACACATAAAATACCCTAGCAACCACCTGGCAACCTCCTAGTAACCCCACAGAATGCCCTAGGAACAACCTAATTGCCCTAGCAACCCCCTAGTTCCCGCCCAGAACACTCTAGCCCAGAAAATACTTAGGAATCTCTTAGTGAACACATAAAATACCCTAGCAACCACCTGGCAACCCTCTAGTAACCACCAGGAACACCCTAGGAACAACCTAATTGCCCTAGCAACCCCCTAGTTCCCGCCCAGAACACTCTAGCCCAGAAAATACTTAGGAATCTCTTAGTGAACACATAAAATACCCTAGCAACCACCTGGCAACCCTCTAGTAACCACCAGGAACACCCTAGGAACAACCTAATTGCCCTAGCAACCCCCTAGTTCCCGCCCAGAACACTCTAGCCCAGAAAATACTTAGGAATCTCTTAGTGAACACATAAAATACCCTAGCAACCACCTAGTAACTACACAGAATGCCCTAGGAACAACCTGAGTGCCCTAGTAACCACTTAGCAACCCCCTAGTTACCAAACAGAACACTCTAGACCAGCAACCACTTAGGAACCTCTTAGTGAACACACAAAATACCCTAGCAACCACCTGGCAACCACCTATTAACCACACAGAATGCCCTAGGAACAGCCTAAGTGGCATAGTAACCACTTAGCAACCCCCTAGTTACCACCCAGAACACTCTAGACCAGCAACCACTTAGGAACCTCTTAGTGAACTCACAAAATACCCTAGCAACCACCTAGTAATCACACAGAATGGCCTAGGAACAACCTAAGTGCCATAGTAACCACCTAGCAACCCCCTAGTTACCACCCAGAACACTCTAGACCAGCAACTACTTAGGAACCTCTTAGTAAACACACAAAATACCCTGGCAACCTCCTAGTAACCACCAAGAACACCCAAGGAACAACCTAATTACCCTAGCAACATCCTAGTAACCACCCAGTGCACACTAGCAACCTCCTAGTGACCAAAAATGTTCTAGCAACCTCCTAATAACCGTCTAGAACACTCTAGTCCAGCAGCCACTTAGTAACATCATAGTAACTGCCCAGATCACCCTAGGAACCTCTTAGTTACCGCACAAAATGCCATATCAACTATCTAGTAACCACCCAGAACAACATAGCAACCTTTTAGTAACCAAAAATGCCCTAGCAACCTCCTAGTAACCTCATAGTAACCATGCAAAATACCCTAGCAACGACCTGGCAACCTCCCAGTAAATTATCTCCTAGTAAAATGATAATTTTTTACAAGTATTGAAACTTTTATGAGGCAAAGACCCTCCAGAAACAAAAAATAAAGATCTGAAAATGCAATTCATGACCTCCATTATACCTTTTTTGCTGTTTTAAAAAGATATCCTATCATTTACATCATCCATGTATTTCATTACTGAATGTGACAATTTTGGCATATTTGACATGAGATTAACCATTAGACCCAAAATTACTTTACGTAAATATGTGAATGCAAACTTGTTTATTGACATTTGGGGGAAACTCCATCACGTCTGCGTTTGTGCACTTGTGTCATGACTGTAGGGATTTCAGAGGCATTGAGTTGGTGTTTTAAAGCTTCCTGGTGTGTTTCCAGCTCCGTCGATGCCAGCGTATGATCAGGAGACTCCTCTGAACCAGACTGACAGCACGGTTACGGTGGTGCTGAAACCCGCTCAGAGCCGAGGCGCTCCTGTCAGGTATGATTACACTCAGCTCTTCTGCTCTCAATAGCAGTGGATCTCGTGATTCTCCATGCCCATCCTGATAGCATGTGAATGCAAACAGAAGCAAACACAAGCACGAGTGACAGCCGCAGGAAGTCTCCATCTGTTCTCGTCATGACTCCATTCAGCTCACAGCTCCAGAGTTTCTCTGCACCTCCGCTTCAGCTGGCTGTTTTTATCATTTTTTCCTCCTGTATTGTTTGTGGATTCCTCCGAGTGAGCGTCGTTCTTTGAAGCGGAGAACAAAGTGTGTGTGAGTCTTCTGAGCCTCGTCCCTGAACCGCTTTCATGTGTTTCTGACTGTGTCACCGCGGCCCCTGACTGTCCCTGCGCTCGCAACCGACGCCGCAAACACAGTCAGCGGGTCTCATTAGTAAACGCTGCTCGTCACTCAGGTCATCCCAATGGGAACATGTCCGGCTCATATTTCAGCCCAAATCAATAGGAAAATATGACATTATATATTTGCAGTCAGTAAATGAAGATTTTTGCATTATTTTCATGACGTTTTAGCTCATTTAAACAGGGCCATAACCACAAGCCCCCACGATATTTGATGTATATATTTGGAAATAGCTGCAGTACTCCATTGTACATCACTCTTTTTGTTACATGGATGACAAAAAGTTAAAAAGTTACATTTTTAGGCTGGTCTGCCTGTCAATGTCAAACGTCAAAATGACTGACATGGTCAATAAAATCAATGAAAGAGTGCGAAATGAAATATAAGTAGCTAAACATTTAATATTTGACAACTGTTTTATGACAGAAATGTTAAAGCGACCAAAGAGTAATATCCAGCAATGCAAACTACTCCATTTTTTATTTTATTTTATTTTATTTAGCTGTTTTGAAAATATATCCTATCACTTACATCATCCGTGTATTTCATTACTGAATGTGACAAAACGAGAAACATTAATGCAGCTGTTTTTGGCATATTTTACATAAGATTAAGTATAGTATAGTATAGTATACAGTATATTTTAAAAGAAAGGGATTATGAACTGCCTTTTTTATTATTTTGTACTGTTCTCTGAGGTCCACTTATAATGTTATTAAGATTTTGACATTAAAAACATAATAATTCAGAAGTGATAGTCTATTTTCTGTCCTGTTTTGACCCCGTCATCAGAGCGCTCTGTTTTAATAGGCGTAGCGAATTGTCGACTCAGAAGTAAACGCCCACTGCTGTGATTGGCTAACCAATAAATACTTTGTATATATCAAACGATCTGTAATAACAGACAAAGCAATAGTGAGCACGTAATAAAAACAGTTTCTCACACTTGTGTGGTGCGACATTACTGTCAGATCCAATATAGTCGCACAGCATCAGCTTTAGTTTCAGTCTGTCTGAAAATCCTGCGTCGAATCGTGCCTTGTTTGTAAACGAATCTGCGATGAAATCAAGTGAACAAACGATCAAGTTCTTACTGACGCGGTCTGGATCTTTATTAAAAATAAAGTTCATCCACTCTTTCCTAATGTTGGGATCAGAAGGAAGGCGATGCAAAGACTGAGTTTTCCACAGCTTGGCACTGAACAGTGTCTTGTTGTCTTCAGAGCATCTTTATCGTTTGGTTTCTGCGTAGACCTGCGTTCGCCTCTCGTTATTTACACTACATGCACGAATCAGTGGGTGGGGTTAAACCTGCAGTGCTGTAGAATCGGTGGGTGGGGTTAAACCTGCAGTGCTGTAGAATCAGTGGGTGGGGCTAAACATGCAGTGCTGTAGAATCGGTGGGTGGGGTTAAACAGGCAGTGTTGTAGAATCGGTGGGCGGGGCTAAACATGCAGTGCTGTTGAATCGGTTGGTGGGATTAAACAGGCAGTGCTGTAGAATTGGTGGGCGGGGCTAAACATGCAGTGTTGTAGAATCGGTGGGCGGGGCTAAACATGCAGTGCTGTTGAATTGGTCGGCGGGACTAAACATGCAGTGCTGTTGAATCGGTGGGCGAGGTTAAACCGGCAGTGCTGTAGAATTGGTGGGTGGGGCTAAACAGGCAGTGCTGTAGAATCGGTGGGTGGGGTTAAACCGGCAGTGTTGTAGAATCGGTGGGTGGGGCTAAACAGGCAGTGTTGTAGAATCGGTGGGTGGGGCTAAACAGGCAGTGCTGTTGAATTGGTCGGCGGGACTAAACATGCAGTGCTGTTGAATCGGTGGGCG